>NC_091233.1:18542812-18587812 GCF_040958095.1 Procambarus clarkii
CTGAGATTAACAGCCGTGGCGGCAGACATGGCTACAATTGACAGCTGTGGAAGCAGACAAGGCTACAATTGACAGCTGTGGCGACAAACAAGGCTGAGATTGACAGCTGTAGCGGCAGACAAGGCTACAATTGACAGCTGTGGTGACAGACATGGCTACAATTGACAGCTGTGGAAGCAGACAAAGCTACAATTGACAGCTGTGGAAGCAGATAAGGCTACAATTGACAGCTGTGGTGACAGACAAGGCTACAATTGACAGCTGTGGCGACAAACAAGGCTGAGATTGACAGCTGTAGCGGCAGACAAGGCTACAATTGACAGCTGTGGTGACAGACATGGCTACAATTGACAGCTGTGGAAGCAGATAAGGCTACAATTGACAGCTGTGGAAGCAGACAAAGCTACAATTGACAGCTGTGGCGGCAGACAGTCTGACGTGAGTGAAATGAGATGAAATCTCAATATAGCTTATACTCTGATGAGAGTCGCTTGTGTATGGGAGCTGTGAGGGTTTCAGGGTGAAAGAGAGGGAGAGAGGACGATAAGAGTGATTACAAAGGAATGGAGAAGAGGAAGGAGGAACGGAGGGGAGAGGAATAGTCCCCAACTACTTGGACAGTCGGAAATTGAACGCGGACCTGCATGAAGCGAGATCGTTACTCAACCATCCAGTCCAATAGATGGAAAAGAACGAGTAAAAACAATTTCACGTGTACAAATGTAAACGTACAGATGTGTACAGATGCGTCTTGAAGAGATAATGTGAATAATTGTAGTTGATAAGATAAGAATCATATCTTCTTGATAAATTCAAATCAATATAAGTATTTGAAAAGTGCAAAATAGCCTTTAAATGTGCCAACAGCCCGTGTATGTGTGTGTGTGTGTGTGTGTGTGTGTGTGTGTGTGTGTGTGTGTGTGTGTGTGTGTGTGTGTGTGTGTGTGTGTGTGTGTGTGTGTACTCACCTAGTTGTGTTTGCGGGGGTTGAGCTCTGGCTCTTTTGTCCCGCCTCTCAACCGTCAATCAACAGGTGTACAGATTCCTGAGCCTATTGGACTCTATCATATCTACACTTGAAACTGTGTATGGAGTCAGCCTCCACCACATCACTTCCTAATTCATTCCATTTGTCAACCACTCTGACACTAAAAAAGTTCTTTCTAATATCTTGTGTGTGGTGTGTGTGTGTGTGGTGTGTGTGTGTGTGTGTGTGTGGTGTGTGTGTGTGTGTGTGTGTGTGTGTGTGTGTGTGTGTGTGTGTGTGTGTGTGTGTGTGTGTGTGTGCAACTAAGTCTTCACTCTTGCAACATTGCATCTATACTACAAGCTGCCAGTCATCCTTGCCTCTCGCAGCTTAACGATGAAGCAATTTAACCGTGTCAAAGGCTAAAGAAATTGGATGTTAATCTCAATAAAGCCTGAGTAAGTCAAACTAGACTTGTCGACTACACACTCAAATTGCATTTCAGACGGACAGCAATATCCTTGCAGGATAGGTTAGGATGAAAGGATTTATAAGAATTTAAACATGCTTTAACCCTCTTAGGAAGAGAATGAGATGATAGAGAGAGAGAGAAATAAAGGAATGTAATTATATTAGATGTAAAGATGTAAATGTTTCGTTACTCATATTGCTCTGAAAAAAATCATAGTTTACATGTATGACGAACTGCTTCGTTCGATCTTGCTACATCGCACGATTATTTAAAACTATTTACATTTTATACAAATGTAAATCTTGCATTTGCGATTCACTCTTACAGAAATTGTATTAATGTATAGATTATTGCCCCAGCAAAGACAGAGTGACAAGGATCCCAGCAAAAACAGAGTAACATGGACTATTTATACTATTATTATTATAGAGGAGATGACGCAACATATTATTGCGTCATCTACTCTCCATTTCCATACAGTAACTCCACCTAGAGATGCACCCATACATCATGCTGGAAAATTGCTCAAGTAGCCCACGAAAGTCTCATAAAACTTCAATATTTCAACAGCACATGAAGCCACACTGAGCCTGGCTGTTCTCACAGCCATAAAGAGCCGCATCGCTCTCCCGACCAATCTGAAATTCCTTGAGCTTCAAATGGATAGCAAAACCCTTCTTTTCCCACAGGGCCTCAGACTTTCAAGATGATTTCGGGCTTGCTTGAGAGGCATGAACGTCTCATGAAGCCATTCCAAAACATCTATGGTAGTGGGAGCCTTCCGGAAGGGCATAATAGCTTCCCTACTGAATGCCAACTCTTAAACACACAACAGGGGCCACACCCTTGCCCGACCGGAGCTTAAACATGCCCAAGGGACTCAATCTCAGCTTCCACGTGGGGGCTTCAGCTTAATTCTGGCCTGAATGAGCTTAACCGAGAAGCGTGTGAATTATTTGTGGTTTAAATGACTGTTGTGTTCCGTGGCTCTGGTAAATATGGCCACCACAACTGTTCGATTTTCGATGTGAAAAGATAAAGAGGTTTCTGGATTTTATCCGTGTGGAACTCGAGTAATTGGGCTGGGAGGGAGCTGTGTGGGGTGGGATATATATATATATATATATATATATATATATATATATATATATATATATATATATATACACAGGTTTTACACGCTGTGCCACAGAGTGGGCCTCTCGTGCAGGCCAATCACCTCAACCACCATCCCCAAAATCCCACAAGCAATCCAGCTGGGATGGTCCCATTGTAGACCAAGTTGCTGCAGAGTGCCTGGGTGCTGCAACAACACAACACGACATTGCTCGCCTCACAGCAGTAGCAGCACCACATGCAGGGGATTTCCTGTTAGCAACCCCAATGTCGGCAACTGGCACGCGTCTCACACCACACGCCCTCCGAATTGCTGTGGCCCTCCGCCTTGCTGCCCCAATCCACACCAGATATAGGTGTATTTGCGGCGAGGTGGTGGCTGACAGGTACGGTCACCATGGCCTACTCTGCCAAAGCACAGGGGGATGGCACTCGAGGCACAGTGAAGTTAACGACATCATCAAGAGGAGCCTCACTACAGCTGGATGCCCAGCTGAAAGAGAGCCCCGTTACCTAACGCCCCGTAACTCTGATGCTCTTATTGGTCGCCCGGATGGTATCACAGTGAACCCCTGGAAGAATGGCAAGCAGTTGGTATGGGACTACACGTGCGTATCAACCCTGGCTAACACCTACATTAACCTCAGTGTTGCACAACCAGGTGGCGCTGCCACCCACAGGGAAGCAGCCAAATCCCGTAAGTATAGAGAACTGGATCACCACTACAATTTTGTCCCCATTGCTTCTGAGACGCTCGGCGCCTGGGGTAAAAGTGCTACCAGTTTTTTGAAGGAACTGGGTTCTAGGCTCATTGAAACAACAAGGGACCCGAGAGCTGCAAGCTTTCTTTTCCAGCGCCTCAGTGTGGCGATACAGAGGGGAAATGCGCACTGCATCCAGGGTTCCTGCCCGCCATCTGAGGAGCTGGAGGAACTCGACAACCTATGACAACCATCTTTGTAACCCATATGTAACTCCTTTTTTGTAACAAAGTTCAAATAAAGTAAATATATATGTGTACATACAAAAGAATGGGGGTGGTAGGAGAAGATAATATTAGTGTTCAGTGAGAGACCACAAGGTCTCCTCTGAATACTTTTTATTTTCTTCTCCGAGGCTATGGGTCCCCACATTGGCACCAGAGGTGGTACCCTCACAAACTTTTATATATATATATATATATATATATATATATATATATATATATATATATATATATATATATATATATATATATATATATATAGAGGAGTCTTATTAATGCATCTATTAATGCATCTATTAATACATCTATTAATACATGTCTTATTAATACATCTTCAGAAGGAGTCACTCCTCCTGAAGATGTATTAATATACGAAAGTACTTAAGGAAATTCCTGTTTCAATTTTCCTCCGTGGTCTGACACTGTCACATTTTTAATCACGTGTTTATTTTCGTGATATACACAATATATATATATATATATATATGTCGTACCTCGTAGCCAGAACTCACTTCTCAGCCTACTATTCAAGGCCCGATTTGCCTAATAAGCCAAGTTTTCCTGAATTAATATATTTACTATAATTTTTTTCTTATGAAATGATAAAGCTACCCATTTCATTATGTATGAGGTCAATTTTTTTTATTGGAGTTAAAATTAACGTAGATATATGACCGAACCTAACCAACCCTACCTAACCTAACCTAACCTATATTTATAGGTAAGGTTAGGTTAGGTAGCCAAAAAAAGCTAGGTTAGGTTAGGTTAGGTTGGTTAGGTAGACGAAAAAACATTAATTCATGAAAACTTGGCTTATTAGGCAAATCGCGCCTTGAATAGTAGGCTGAGAAGTGCGTTCTGGCTATTAGGTACGACATATATATATATATATATATAGAATATATATATATATATATATATATATATATATTCTAATATTCCGGAGTGTGAAGCCAAGACGATCTTATTATTCAGACGGGTAAGAAAGGCACTGAATTATTCAAGAGACAACTGGGATCTGAAATCTGAGCATTATGCAGACACCAACACTGAGGGAAATGTGTCGCAAATCTCTCGCAGTTTCTTCTATTTTAAGGCTAAGACTTACTTTCAAGATGAGTTTAAGACTTACTTTCAAGATGAGTTGCAGTGATAAGCTGAGAACTACGCTCTTATATCAGCTCATAGTTTCATCCAAGAAACTAATTACTAGGAGATTCTTTAATATGTCCTTTGCTATGCAATATTATGTATGATATTGAGTAAATGATTAGTTGATTTCCACAATATTTACTTAAGATTATTGGTCTTGCAGGTAATTGCAAGGTCGTCGATATCTTTCAAGGACTGAATCTAAGATAGACAGATACCTTTAACTAAATTACAAGTGTCTGATTTGACCTTCAACAGGAACAAGTGGGTGTTTCTAAGCACCTTAACACTATCATAAGAATTATTCAAGCTTGCATTTATCCAATTTCCGAGTAGCTGAAGACCCAATGGCTTGGGTCTTCTTGGACCCAATGGCCCTAATTGGGTCCAAGAAGATGTCCTTTGGTTACGGAACGAAAACATTTCTTCGTTCTATATTATAACAAACAATTATTCTATATTACAACAAATTATAGAAATAAAAATGAATTTTGGAGAATTGATTTTTCAATTACCATCGACAGTGAAAAGAAACATAAGAAATATTGAGAAAATTCGTGTAAATCATTTCTGCTGGCCAATATAACCCAGTGGATAACTTGTTTCTTGGGTCTATCACTGTCGTATATGGCAATTACTGAGCGAGTCACAACCTGGTCAGAACCTTGGAGATGTTTACGACGCTAGAATACAACCTCCCCACAACCTTGGAGATGTTTACGACGCTGGAATACAACCTGAGCTCCTGAGCCCCACCTCTACAGCTGTCAGTTGTCTGACAGCGCCCTACATCAAACAGCTGTCAGTTGCCGGATGCAATGACTTCCAAACCGCAAGTTCCTTATCGTATCTTCTCCTGAAACTGAGCATGGAATTCACTTCCTTTCTTAGCCATAATAATGCATTCATCTCGTCACCATTCTTGCATGAAAGAAGTGTTTGTGAGCGTTCATGTGAATGAAATCAGACTCCAGTTTTAATTCTGTTCTGTTGCTGCCTATTCTAAGCATTTCTGGGTTATTTCTTGGTCAGTTACCATGAGTATCTCCTACGTCATGGTCATGTCACATGTCTCTCTTCGCTCTAAATTGTGATACGAGGTTGACTCCATTTCGTATTTTCCTCGAAGATTAACTCGTTAAGACAACCGCTCATGGTACCAATTGCATCGTTATTCCCCTCCCAAGATACATTATTTATAAATAAATTAGACTAGGGGGGGAGTATTGGGCTTCGCAGAACATCCTTCCATAACCTGTAATAACAGTACCTTCAGCCTGTAATGTCGGTACTTAGGGCTTGTAATGCGGGAAGTTGAACCTTACACCGCAGTATCAGAATCGGAAAGAAAGTCCAGCCACAATAGGGAGAATTATTGCCAAGATAAGTCCAAGAAAAATGGTTTAGATAGATTCGGCAGAAGAAAGCCCTAGTGGCCATTTTTTAACCAGAAGAAGAAGAGTTTTAGCCATTTAGGAAGGAATTCACGTCGTGGATTAGAGCGCATTTTTATTCTGATATATATATGAGCCTCACGTTCTCTCGAAAGGTAAGTTTACAGAAGAGATTGTCGTGTATTACCGGAAGTTTCCGCAATGTCGAGGAGCAGCGGTGATTGTAGATTGCCGGTAAGTTGAGGAATTATACGGTTGATAGGTTTATTATAGTTATGAGGCAAGACAATGGTCGGCCAAGCTGACAGCACGCTGGACTTGTGATCCTGTGGTCCTGGGTTCGATCCCAGGCGCCGGCGAGAAACAATAGGCAGAGTTTCTTTCACCCTATGCCCCTGTTACCTAGCAGTAAAATAGGTACCTGGGTGTTAGTCAGTTGTCACGGGCTGCTTCCTGGGGGGTGGAGGCCTGGTCGAGGACCGGGCCGCGGGGACACTGAAAGCCCCGAAATCACCTCAAGATAACCTCAAGAAGATAGTATGTCGACTATCCAGGAAGTTATGTCGGTAATGAAGGGAATAATCTGTAAGGAATTCATTATATACATTAAATTATTCTAGCATTATTAATCATTCACACGCTGAATTTCACAGCATTACTCAGGAAATAATCAAGGGCAATGTTTCCTCCACATACAATATTCATCATTTTAACAAGTTCACCGTTTCTCAGTAATACAAATTTATTAAGTTAATTTCCACACACACACACACAGTCACCAACAGAGCTCAAACACTATATCAAGGTAGATCCTCCAGGGATTCCCTACAGCACGAAATACACGAATTAGGACGGTCTTCCTGTACCCTTGTGGAGGTCTACCAGGCCCCTTGGTGTCTGGAACTACTGTTATTTTCTTATGACAAATGGACTCTAATAGGATCACATCACTGGAGCGGCCCCTCCTCGTCAACAAAGGCCAAGCGTTCACTACATGCATTGGCTACATCACCACCCACCAAACACACACCGAAACTACGACGTTGGCACAACGTTCGAGCAAGTTTTAACACCACCTAACCAGTTATAACAACCAATATAGCAAGTTGTAACAACGTTCTAATACGTCATAAACACGTTAAGCCAAGATGTAACAACTTTATTTCAAGTTGTAACAAGCAGAAAATAGAGACAGTTTCGGTTTGTGTTTCCAGGGCAGTTTATAACTGAGAAGTATTTTCTACATACGGCTCGATGACTGATTACGTTCGACTCTTTCTCGAAAAGAGCTTCGTTCAGTTCAACTGTTCGAATTGTGCCTTCTTTCAGTGGTGCTTCTTCGTATATCTCTTTCACTTTCGTGCACTTTATTGTCTGATACACTGTAGTATACTTTCAGTGTTGGTAAAGGTGCAAAGAGGAATAGTTACTCTACAGTATGTTAACCAGACCACACACTAGAAGTTGAAGGGACGACGACGTTTCGGTCCGTCCTGAACCATTCTCAAGTCGATTGAGAATGGTCCAGGACGGACCTAAACGTCGTCGTCCCTTCAACTTCTAGTGTGTGGTCTGGTCAACATACTTCAGCCACGTTATTGTGACTCATCGCCTGCAGTTACTATACAGGTTTGTGTGGAAAGTCAAATCTTTTTCCCACTCGTTCGGTATGTGGAATCCACAACATGTCCTACTTGTTTGGTATGTGGAATCCACAACATGTCCTACTTGTTTGGTATGTGGAATCCACAACATGTCCTACTTGTTTGGTATGTGGAATCCACAACATGTCCTACTTGTTTGGCATGTGGAATCCACAACATGTCCTACTTGTTTGGTATGTGGAATCCACAACATGTCCTACTTGTTTGGTATGTGGAATCCACAACATGTCCTACTTGTTTGGTATGTGGAATCCACAACATGTCCTACTTGTTTGGTATGTGGAATCCACAACATGTCCTACTTGTTTGGTATGTGGAATCCACAACATGTCCTACTTGTTTGGTATGTGGAATCCACAACATGTCCTACTTGTTTGGTATGTGGAATCCACAACATGTCCTACTTGTTTGGTATGTGGAATCCACAACATGTCCTACTTGTTTGGTATGTGGAAGCAACGTCTTTTCCCACATACCAAAATACAAAGAGACAGAGAGATCGGAAATTCAATTTTCCTCAGAAAGTTGTGCAAGTCTGACGTATTTGGGGGAAAACTTTGACGTTATGTGAGCAAACCGGTTGACATTTCACCTCCACCACCTCTACCACAACCACACCAACCACTAACACTACAACAACCACCACTATCCCTACTACCAGCTTCACAGCACCTCACTCTGTGCCCCAATACCAACATTCAGAAACAAATTTATGACAACGTCCGCTTGGTACTAAAATATGAATCAAGAGACGCATTGTATTGGTCGGTAGCGAAATGCAATCCATTGACAGCAGTTGGCTGTTGTGTGTGTGTGTGTGTGTGTGTGTGTGTGTGTGTGTGTGTGTGTGTGTGTGTGTGTGTGTGTGTGTGTGTGTGTGTGTGTGTGTGTGTATTCACCTATTTGTGCTTGCGGGGGTTGAGCTTTGGCTCTTTGGTCCCGCCTCTCGACTGTCAATCAACTAGTGTACAGATTCCTGAGCCTACTGGGCTCTATCATATCTACATTTGAACGTGTGTGTGTGTGTGTGTGGCAATAGTTACCTGGTGTGTGATTCAGATGTATTTTGCGTGTGGGTGACAGCGGTTGACACTCATTGTGTATCTGGTGTAAGTGGTTGACAGTCAGTAATCAGCTGGTGTAAGTGGTTGACAGTCAGTAATCAGCTGGTGTAAGTGGTTGACAGTCAGTAATCAGCTGGTGTAAGTGGTTGACAGTCAGTAATCAGCTGGTATAAGTGGGTAACTCACTCTGACAACCACTGACCAATTTTCTACAATTTTACCCGTAAAGTTTATCTCCAGTTTTCGCTAATGTCTATTACCTCATCAAATCCGAGTTGGATTAAGTTTAAATCCTAAGTCTCTTCGGCAAGATTTGGAGCTTGGAAAAGTTGGATTTCTCCTCCGTGAGTTGCTGTGTAACCCTAAACTCAATTATCAAGTTCATTGTTTTTTCCCCAAATTGAAATTTGGGATTACAAGAAGCAGTTCCGGTTAAGGCTGAGCCGGACGATGCGGTCACGATTCGCCCAAAGATTTGTTCTGATTACTGGGTAGAGAATCTGGTATTAACCGCTGGTATCGTTTTTTCTAGTTCAAAGAACGGTGAAGAACTCGAAATTCTGTGCTAAAGTTTTTGCCATATATGAAAACTGTGAAAAACCCCAACAGTGAATTAATATGCACTAAATAAAAATTATGGAAAGGCGATTAGCAAAGTATATGAACAAAAATGTTAACCTTTATACTTTTGGCTTAACCAAGATTATTCTGACATGAATATTTCATTCCCTGTCTCTCTCTATCTCCATATTATATATTCCTAAATGTAGGAAGAACATGGGAAGCCGAGAAGAGGAACTTGAAACTTCAGGGTATTAGGGTAGAGAGGAAGGGGTAGAACAGAGAGAAGGAAGGAGAAGGGGGTAGAAGTGCAGACTTGAGAGAGATAGGATGACAGGAGTCGAAAAAAAGGGCTGTCAACCACTGTCATAACTCCCTCGAAGGCCAACACTCGCTATAACACAGTCTTAGTTGACAGCTTTGCTTAAAACTTAACTCTTTCAGTGAGAGTTATTTCACCTCGACTCTCGACACAATCTAACTTCACCTCGACGGCCATATTAACATCGCTTCGACTGTCAATAACATCTCTCGACTGTCAGCAACACCACGTCGCCTGTCAATAACATCGCCTTGACTGTCAACACGATCTATAACCCCCCATCGACTGTCAATAACTTCACCTGAAGTGTTCACTCTTCCCTCTCTTCGTAATGACGACAGAATCCACTCCACAGCTCATAACTTTCGTAAGCAAACGAGAAGAATTTTATCTATAAACAAAAAACACAGCTATTAGCATTGTCCCCGACTCTCACAGGGAAGCAGCTACCTCTTATAAAGGTCTGACCGTTGTTCTCAGTGGCTGAGAACAACAGGAGAGAAGATATATCACGGAGTATGTGTCCCAGGTCAGCTTCGACCGACCTACACCGCCCTCTTACCCACCTCTCACCTTTAATATCTGTGAGGCTCCTCAACTTATACTTCCATTGCTCGACCTGGTAAGATAATCCAGCACGATTCACTATCTACTGCGCTATTCGACCGCTTGCTACGGTAATCACACCAGAGCCTTCAACTAGGCTAACCTCAAGAATCGACTTGAGAATGGTCCAGGACGGACCGAAACGTCGTCGTCCCTTCAACTTCTAGTGTGTGGTCTGGTCATCATCAAGCTAACCTCAACCTCTTGAAAGACCGTGTGTGGTTACACAATATACTCAAGAACTTTGATCCACTGTGAGCTGGCAAGTTGACAACAGATCTTGTCAATTTTCACTGCTAAATGTCTCCACATCCAGGAAGTTATTTAATGGAAAAATTATTAATATAGCCCACGGAACAACCGTGGACATCTTCAAGAGGAAACTAGATTTATTCCTCCAAGGAGTGCCGGACCAACCGGGCTGTGATGGATATGTGGGCCTGTGGGCCGCTCCAAGCAACAGCCTAGTGGACCAAACTCTTACAAGTCAAGCCTGGCCTCGGGCCGGGCTTGGGCAGTAGAAGAACTCCCAGAACCCCATCAACCAGGTATCAACCAGGTATCAACCAGTAGTTAATGAACTGTATATCAAATAACTGCCCAACTTATGTTTACAAGAGGTTTATTAAAAATTAACCCTCAAAGCTATTCTTGCAGGCAAGGAATTAAAAATAATTGGGTCAAGTGGCTTTCTGCTCAGTTTCTTAGACCAGAAACGCCTGAGCAAACATTTACTTATATTAAGGAAACTGGCATTATATTAAAATTTCAAACACTTGGGCACTGTTTCCTTAGTTCGACCTCATATCCCAACTCCTTGTGCACATAATCCTTACATCTGCTAGGTGTTCATACTGCCTTAGAACTCTGTCCCGATAATTAGCTTACCGTTTGCTAATGAAGAATTTAGAAAAGATGTCTATAGATGAACTGTTTATATCTATACCCAATCATGGGGGCAAGATAGAAGGCAATTAATATTAGCGTGATTTATCAATGAGAAAATGGCTAAAAATATATATTTTAATACATACAGAAATCCCAATAGGGTGATTTATCAAATGAACATTTATGTTTTAATATCGCTCAAAATAACAAAAGAAAATCTACGCCAAAATCGTAGTAGTGCGTTTGGGATTCATCAAGACTGGTTCAACCCTCGTTTTGTTCCAACGATTATTTTCATGATAAGAATACGTTTAATCTCTCAGTGTTTGGCGTTCATAATTGAACACAAATTTGGCCAACATGGAACATTTGTATGTGGCAATGTCAACTGATACCATATATCACAACGATATCAAGAGATCGTGTAATACAGCAGCTACACCATAGATTACGAAACTTTATCTCTAGTGAAAATTATGTTTTTAATTCTCTCATGTACGTTTCAGGATAAAATATTCCACAATTTTCAAGTAAATATATTGATAATAACTCGAACCGCCCAACATTGAAGTAAAAAATTTTTTTTTCACTGAATATTTGGTGAAAAGTTTTTTCTAAAGTCCATAGTCAAAACACAGTTCCAGAGGATTAATTTGAGGTTTTATACATAAAAAAAAAATTGACTAATGAAGGGAAGGGAATTTAGATTAATGAGATAAAATTTAGACTAATGAGTTAACTAAAATATGATTTAAAAATTATGTTATCGGGTACATAAATCATTATCACAATTGAGGAACGAGTTACAGGCCCACATGAGATTCAGTCCCACATGAAATACAGATCCGCATGCGTATGTGGCCCACATTAGACACAGACCTCATAGGATCACTGCGGTACTGGATCACCACAGTGGTAGTGTAGTACAGAATCACCACAGAAGCAGTTTGGTGTCAAGTCACATTATCAACACAATTTTTTTTTTTTTTTTTTTTTTTTTTTTTTGAGATATATACAAGAGTTGTTACATTCTTGTAGAGCCACTAGTACGCGCAGCGTTTCGGGCAAGTCCTTAATCCTATGGTCCCTGGAATACGATCCCCTGCCGCGAAGAATCGTTTTTTCATCCAAGTACACATTTTACTGTTGCGTTAAACAGAGGCTACAGTTAAGGAATTGCGCCCAGTAAATCCTCCCCGGCCAGGATACGAACCCATGACATAGCGCTCGCGGAACGCCAGGCGAGTGTCTTACCACTACACCACGGAGACTGTAAATTAGTCTGCTAAAGGGCGAACCCATTGTGGTGTTAAGGCGTTTGTGCTTCAATAAAGAAGCTAGGATAGCTCTCCTTAGAAACCATCTTATAATAAATTAATTGTTATCCTATAAGGATCGTGCACAGTTTTGATATCCAAAAGTTTATTCAAATACTGCCCAAAAACAAAATTTTAATGTTTTGATATATTCTGAATGTTTGTGGAGAATGGTCCGCGCAGGATTGTTTTAAATTGGGCATTCAATAAATATATATTTGTGCTGCTATGAAATAAAACACTTAAAAAGAGAGTTTGATCGTTATGTTTCAAATCAAAATATGACCATATATATGTTTTTTTTTGGGGGGGTGTCTGGTGGTGGGGGGGGGGGGTCTGGGGGTGTGTCTGAGGGGTGTCTGGGGGGGTGTCTGGGGGGTGTCTGGGGGTGTGTCTGGGGGGTGTCTGGGGGTGTGTCTGGGGGTGTGTGTCTGGGGGTGTGTCTGGGGGGGTGTCTGGGGGGGTGTCTGGGGGGTGTCTGGGGGGTGTCTGGGGGGTGTCTGGGGGGTGTCTGGGGGGTGTCTGGGGGGTGTCTGGGGTTGTGTGGAGGAACCTGATGGCATCTGGTGGTACCGTATGGTGTCTGGGGGTGTCTGGGGGTGTCTGGGGGGTGTCTGGGGGTGTGTCTGGGGGTGTGTCTGGGGGTGTGTCTGGGGGTGTGTCTGGGGGTGTGTCTGGGGGTGTGTCTGGGGGGTGTCTGGGGGTGTCTGGGGGGGTGTCTGGGGGGTGTCTGGGGGGTGTCTGGGGGGTGTCTGGGGGTGTCTGGGGGGTGTCTGGGGGTGTGTCTGGGGGTGTGTCTGGGGGGTGTCTGGGGGGTGTCTGGGGGGTGTCTGGGGGGTGTCTGGGGGGGGTGTCTGGGGGGTGTGTCTGGGGGGTGTGTCTGGGGGGTGTCTGGGGGGTGTCTGGGGGGTGTCTGGGGGTGTGTGGAGGAACCTGATGGCATCTGGTGGTACCGTATGGTGTCTGGGGGTGTCTGGGGGTGTCTGAGGATATCTGGGGGATATCTGGGGGTTGCCTGTGGGTGTCTGGGGATATCTGGAGGTTGTCTGGGGGTGTCTGGAGGAACCTGATGGCATCTGGTGGTACCTTATGGTGTCTGGGGGTGTCTGGGGGTGTCTGGGGGTGTCTGGGGGGTGTCTGGGGATGTCTGGGGAGTGTCTGGGGAGTGTCTGGGGGGTGTCTGGGAGTGTCTGGGAGTGTCTGGGAGTGTCTGGGAGTGTCTGGGGGTGTCTGGAGGAACCTGATGGCATCTGGTGGTACCTTATGGTGTCTGGGGGTGTCTGGGGGTGTCTGGGGGGTGTCTGGGGATGTCTGGGGAGTGTCTGGGGAGTGTCTGGGGGGTGTCTGGGAGTGTCTGGGAGTGTCTGGGAGTGTCTGGGAGTGTCTGGGAGTGTCTGGGGTGTCTGGAGGAACCTGATGGCATCTGGTGGTACCTTATGGTGTCTGGGGGTGTCTGGTAGTGTCTGGTAGTGTCTGGTAGTGTCTGGGGGTGTCTGTGGGTGTCTGGGGGTGTCTGGGGGTGTCTGGGGGTGTCTGGGGGTGTCTGGGGTGTGTCTGGGGTGTGTCTGGGGTGTGTCTGGGGTGTGTCTGGTAGTGTCTGGGGGTGTCTGGGGGTGTCTGGGGGTGTCTGGGGGTGTCTGGGGGTGTCTGGGAGTGTCTGGGGGGTGTCTGGGGGTGTCTGGGGGTGTCTGGGAGTGTCTGGGGGTGTCTGGGGATGTCTGGGGGTGTCTGGTGAGGTATCAGGTCAAAGCACCTCAGCTTCCTCCAAGATACGACCCATAATGCACCACTGACTGGCTATAAAAAGTAAGTTTAAGACCTAGTGGCACGGAAACTTTCCCCGCAAGGATATAAGATGCCTTGCAAGAGCACTTTTTTATATAATAACATGAAACTTGATATTGAAAATCTATGTATAACCTGTGGAATATGACTTTCGTCGCTCGGTCTGAGATGTATATATATGTATAAAGAACTTAAAACATCTTCCACGTTCAAGATGTTTATCTCTGATGCATCAGGCGATTCATCAGATGTTGGAGAAATACTTGGAGGTTATCACCAGTATTTCAAACGATCGTAAGTCGTCATAGAAGAATTCTCATGGTCTTAAAAAAACTTTTCTCTGGTAAGGGAGCCGGTCGGCCGAGCGGACAGCACGCTGGACTTGGGATCCTGTTGTCCTGGGTTCGATTCCAGGCGCCGGCGAGAAACAATGGGCAGAGTTTCTTTCACCCTATGCCTATGTTACCTAGCAGTAAAATAGGTACCTGGGTGTTAGTCAGCTGTCACGGGCTGCTTCCTGGGGGTGGAGACCTGGTCGAGGACCGGGCCGCGGGGACACTAAAGCCCCGAAATCATCTCAAGATCTGATATCCACGTTGTTAATGAGCGAGAATTTTACGAGTTCACACAAGAATCACAATAACGTGATATATCAAGTGAACAAATCCACAAGGAGCCTTGAAGTGGATTCGAACCTATGTGCTAGATGTTCCCAGACGCGCTCTAGTTAACTGTACCATGACATGGCAAAAAGAATTACAACCTGGAGTGCTACTGCTCCTACGAGGATACATGAGGTACTTAATAGTCCTTCAGGTGATTGACAAAGATCTGGAGAACTGAGAGCCTTATCGACCAGAAGAGAAACAGGTAATTAATTACAAGGAAGGAAAGGTAATTAACAGGAGAGAGTGCCAAGCTATTACGACTATATGGCACTTGGAAGGGGTCAGGATAAGGGTATGGGATGGGACGGGGGAAAGGAATGGTACAATATTGAGATGTTTTCGGGGCTTTAGTGTCCCCGCCGCCCGGTCCTCGACCAGGTCTCCACCCCCAGGAAGCAGCCCGTGACAGCTGACTAACACCCAGATACCTATTTTACTGCTAGGTAACATGGGCATAGGGTGAAAGAAACTCTGCCCATTGTTTCTCGCCGGCGCCTGGAATCGAACCCAGGACCACAAGACCACAAGTCCAGCGTGCTCCCCGCTCCGTCGACCGGCGCCCGGGATCGAACCCAGGACCACAAGTCCAGCGTGCTGTCCGCTCGGCCGACCGGCTCCGTTAATCGATAGTCAGTCGAGCGTGTTACCAGGGTAAAAGGTGGTCAGCAAGAGTTCCGGATCAATACAGAAGTTTAAAAGTAGTTTAGCTTTATACATGTAGTCATGAGATGCCATTGTCTCAGGCATTCTCCAAGGGCACTGAGACAATATCCGAGATCCTCTCAATAACTTAATAGAAGAATATATATAGTTCTTCTTTTAACAAGATCTCAACTTTTTGATCCTATTCAATACCGCATATTGACGGAGACGAAGGCTTCAAGTCCTCAGTGAAGCCTCTAACCTTTTATTGAATCCGATAAATTTATTCTATTCCCTGGCCAATACCATTTGAAAATAATTTTGTCTTTGAATTCGGTGATAATATTATCTCCAAACAGCTTGGCATTGATTGGAAATATATCGTATTAAAGGATGATGCAGGGAGCCGGTCGGCCGAGCGGACAGCACGCTGGTCTTGTGATCCTGTTGTCCTGGGTTCGATTCCAGGCGCCGGCGAGAAACAATGGGCAGAGTTTCTTTCACCCTATGCCCCTGTTACCTAGCAGTAAAATAGGTACCTGGGTGTTAGTCAGCTGTCACGGGCTGCTTCCTGGGGGGATGGAGGCCTGGTCGAGGACCGGGCCGCGGGGACACTAAAAGCCCCGAAATCATCTTAAGATAACCTCAAGAAGATGATAAGGGTGAGAAGGGATGGAGGAACGAAGGAGAAGGATAGGAATGTTGAAGAAGGAAGAGAAGGAAGAAATCATCCTTATCCTAGCTCTTCCTGAAGGAGGAAGAGCTAGGATAAGGATAGGCTGAAGGAGATTAACAACAGGAAATTAAAGAAGAGCGGAAGACTGAAGATTGAAAGACTTAAGGATAGAGGAAGGAAGACTGAAAGACTGAAGAAGAGAAGATGGAGGAAAACAAGGAGAACTACCTTACCTTCAAGTGCTTCCGGGGCTCAGCGTCCCCGCGGCCCGGTCGTCGACCAGGCCTCCTGATTGCTGGACTGATCAACCAGGCTGAAACACACTAGAGAAGAAGAAGAGAGGAAGAGATTAAGAAGAAGAGAGGAAGAGATTAAGAAGGAGAGAGGAAGGGCCTGAACAAGGTGGCTTAGAGAGATCAGTGCCCGGAGGAAGGAGGCTTATTGTCTTAAGGCAGCGGAGTAATAAAGTCTTTTAAGTAAAGTGCATTACTTGCTGAGGGATTTCAAGCGCTTTCAAAATATTTAGAAGCTGTGGTATTCTAAGAATGAAAGATTTTGATTATCCTACCTCAGCAAAAACAGTTACTTTAATGTTACTTTAAACACAAAGTTAAATAATGATAGTGACAATAAAAATAATAATAATAAGTAATGGTAATGTCTTCTCCCAAACATAGGATAAAACACCATATTTGTGTATTTTATACCAAGATTTAACACCAAGTCTTTCAGACTCTCCTGAGGTCAAAGTCTGAGTGTATGATTAGGTCGAGACTTATATCTTAACGACTCATTTTGTTGTTGACATGTTGACCAGACCACACACTAGAAGTTGAAGGGACGACGACGTTTCGGTCCGTCCTGGACCATTCTCAAGTCGATTGAGAATCGACTTGAGAATGGTCCAGGACGGACCGAAACGTCGTCGTCCCTTCACCTTCTAGTGTGTGGTCTGGTCAACATACTTCAGCCCCGTTATTGTGACTCATCGCCTGCATAGTCGTTGACATGTTTTGTTTTCCTAAAAAAAGTTAAAGATTTTGATCTTAAAATGATGATTATTATTGAGAAAATCCGGCATGGTGTAATGATTTGCAACCTTAAGTTCTACTGAATCTACGAGGGTTTCCTGAGGCTTTTACTGAACCCGGACCAGGATTTTCACACAATTTCCCCTCCCCCCATGTACTCTGGCTCTGTCCTCTAGGAATGCTCTATCTCTGACGATCCTCTATCAATACACAGAGTGTAATCACACTAACATGACGCTCTAAGTTGTGTAAAGCGTATCCCTGAGTTCGAATCCTCATCACGGCTCCAATTGATTTGCTTATTATTATTATTAATAGGAATTATATTGATGCAAGGCATATCAAGCCACTAATGCCGTAGAGAGCCAGAGTGTAGCGAAGATGGAACTATGAGATCATCTTGTCCTTCACAACGGTAATTGGAGTGAGGAACTGTGTTAGAAGTTTTTGTTAAGTTTTTATTTATCTTCGCCTCCTCCTATTTTTGTCAGTTTCAGTTTTCTCTTCACATTTCTCTCTCTCTCTCTCTCTCTCTCTCTCTCTCTCTCTCTCACCCTCTCTCTCTCACCCTCTCTCTCTCTCACCCTCTCTCTCTCTCACCCTCTCTCTCTCTCACCCTCTCTCTCTCTCACCCTCACCCTCACCCTCTCTCCCTCACCCTCTCTCCCTCACCCTCTCTCCCTCACCCTCTCTCCCTCACCCTCTCACCCTCCCTCTCTCTCTCTCCCTCTCTTTTCACCCTCTCTCTCACCCTCTCTCCACAACACAGGTCACCAGCTACGAGGTATTAACCCCAGGTCCAATGACCCAACTCGACCCCTGTAAATAAAACCCACACACACGCACACACACACACAATAATATATATCCATTGGAGTCGTTCGCCGCAAAAAATGTAATAAAGCGAGAATTAAGAGACAATGGACAGAGGACAATTAGTGGCCAGATTGAAACACGGCCGCCACACACCCGGAGTGAAGCCAAGCTCCACACGGGGAATTATTGAGTGCATTTCCCCACTACACATGCGAAAATATCTGTGAATAAAGGGAATTTTTCATTGCTATAGGGAAATTTTATATAACACTATATCTGCAGGCGATGAGTCACAATAACGTGGCTGAAGTATGTTGACCAGACCACACACTAGAAATTGAAGGGACGACGACGTTTCGGTCCGTCCTGGACCATTCTCAAGTCACAATCGACTTGAGAATGGTCCAGGACGGACCGAAACGTCGTCGTCCCTTCAATTTCTAGTGTGTGGTCTGGTTAACACTATATCTTTTGCAGGCTAAGAGCTCTTTGGTCCTGAATATGCTCATGTAAAGTTTTGATAGTGTTCTGCTCACAAACATTATTTATATATATTATATATATAACCCAAATAAACTTTGAACGGTGACTGGTCTTTATGTGGGGATAGTCATAGGCATAGGTTAGGGGTCGAGCCCCATCGACCCTTATATCTCACCCATTTTTTCCCCATCTCCCTACCCTCCCACTCACTCCTCTCCCTCCCACGCAAGGGAGGAGAGGAAGACAAGCAAGCAAACACATCCAGAGACAAACAGAGACCCGGACAATGCTGGGTACTCCATCTAGTATATTGCTTGCGTCTGTCTGTTCCTTGACTGACTGTTCCCATACTTGTGCAATTGATCAATGAAGCCCATGTGAAGGGGCCCCCCATAGCTGAATTTAAGCCCAATCACTTGGGCTGGACGGTAAAGCGACGGTCTCGCTTCACGCAAGTCGGCGTTCAATCCCCGACCGTCCAAGTGGTTGGGCAGCATTCCTTTCCCCCCGTCCCATCCCAAATTCTTAGCCTGACCCCTTCCAAGTGCTATACAGTCGTAATGGCTTGGTGCCTTCTTCAGATAGATCCCCTTACCCCTTCAATCCTCCACTCTAGAGCGAGATATCCTGAACTAATATCAACTCTCCAGAATTAACAGCTTATACAGTAAACAAACTTTAAAACCTATTATTAGGAGAGAGATCTTTAAAGTCAATGGGAATTTAATGCAAGCTATTTCGGTATTTCCAAAACTTTCAACTGACCGTAAATCTGGATAATTGCTTCTACTCGCAGAAAAATGGCATCCAGTCGCTTGTAACTGCCTTAAGTATCCTATAACCACTTCCCGGCTTTAACACCTCAATGACGTTATTAATGATGCGATCACAGGGAAGTGGCGTTAGAATGGAATACGAAAGTGATTGATTCATGAGAAGAACGACTTGAGAATGGTCCAGAACGGACCGAAACGTCGTCGTCGTCGTCCCTTCACTTTCTAGTGTGTGGTCTGGTCAACATACTTCAGCCACGTTATTGTGACTCCTCGTCTACTCATGAGAAGTGTGTGTGTGTGTGTGTGTGTGTGTGTGTGTGTGTGTGTGTGTGTGTGTGTGTGTGTGTGTGTGTGTGCGCGGGGGGGGGGGGGGTGAATTCATGAATATTCCTCGGTGTTTTGTCCTGTTAGTGATAAAAGATTTTCATAATTGTATACACTTTTTCAAGTGTATTCGACACCTCCAAATTTTCAACAGATATTGTTTTAATTTTATCTGTAAGTGTCACAAAACTTTCATTAATTACTGCAGAGTTTCCACCAGCACGCACGCACGCACACACACACACACACACACGCGCGCACGCGCGCGCACACACGCGCGCACACAGACACACAGACACACACACACACACACAAAGCGCGCGCGCGTACGTACTCCTTAAATTACAGATTAAATCCCCGATAAACTCCATTTTCCCGTAATTCGCTGGCGACCAGAATGAGCTCACTTCGCCTCGCCGAACTTCCGTCACAATGATGAAAGAAGTCGCCTCTACGTCGTCCGTCAGAGCATCTGACCACTCCTGTCACTCTGGCAGAGTTTCAGAGTGAATGAGTCAGTGGTGGTGTTCACTCTAGCAGAAGTTCAGTGAGAGTGAATGAGCCAGTGGTGGTGGTCACTCTCGCAGAGTTTCAGTGAGTGAATGAGCCAGTGGTGGTGTTCACTCTCGCAGAAATTCAGTGAGAGTGCATGATCCAGTGATGATATTCACTCTAGCACAGCTTCAGCGAGTGCTCCATGGATGAAACTAGACAAATTAAAGGCTTGAGCAAAAAAATACCACTAGAGTCATTACGAACTTCTTCTTTTTATACACATTACGCGTTTTATTCAGCAAATATTCAAACAATATGCAATAGAAGTTAAAATATTTGAGGTGGGAAATAGAGGATGAAGAACGGATGGTAGAGGGAAGGGAAATGAAGGGGGAGGAGGGGATAGTGGATGGATAGGGGACAGTAGAGGGGGGGGGGGGAAGAAGGGATGGTGTAGCAGGATAGTCCCTGGAGTGGATAGTCAAGATCTCCAAAGACATTCGATTGAAATTGATTTGAAGATAACTTGCCTTGAGGTTATCTTGAGATGATTTCGGGGCTATAGTGTCCCCGCGGCCCAGTCCTCGACCAGGCGTCCACCCCCAGGAAGCAGCCCGTGACAGGTGACTAATACCCAGGTACCTATTTTACTGCTAGGTAACAGGGGCATAGGGTGAAAGAAACTCTGCCCAATCTCTCCGGCGCCTGGGATCGAACCCAGGACCACAGGGTCACAAGCCCAGCGTGCTGTCCGCTCGGTTGACCGGGGTGAGCGGTGACAATTTTTAAAGACTGTGACAAAGGTGAAATTGACCATTGTTTTGGAGTCTGAGAAAGGTAAAGGGATTACTGTAAGGGGAGGAAATATAGCAATGAAGATGAGAACCGAAATATTGTTATCGTAAGATTGAGGTCTGCTGGAAGATATTGCCTGCTGGTCTTAGAAGAGACAGAGACGAAGCATGAAGAGTAGAAGAATGAGGAAGAGGGAAGACAAATGAAATTGCTGGTTAGAAGAGAAAGAGAAGATTGATTAGAAATATTTTGAAGACAAAATGAAGGAGAATGATTAAGAGTAGGAGTAAGAATAAGAGGACATAGATAAGGAGGATAAACAAGAACTGGAATAATGGAAGAAACGAAGGAGAAAGAGGAAAAGGAAGATAGAGAATGATGTCAAAACATGATAGGAGTGTCAGGAATGAGACCAGCAGCAGCAGCAAATAAAATAACCCAGACACCAGCTCCTGTTTCTCCAGGCGACATAAATTGCCTCCGGGTGAAGTTACAGGTGCTGCGCCTCCTATATAAGCAATCTTAAGATGGTCAGCTGAAGCATGTCTTCCAAGGCTCTCAGGAACCACCTGAATATCGCCACACGTTCACCTGCTGATAGATACGAAGCGTTCAAACTAGCCTGTAACTTCGTTATTGTTTGCTAAGCCAACGACACATCAAGCGAGACATTTACACCTCTCACAGCTCTAAGACCTGGCTTGTGGCAGCGTCTTATATACACAGCAAAGGCCTATAAGAGAGAGAGAGAGAGAGAGAGAGAGAGAGAGAGAGAGAGAGAGAGAGAGAGAGAGAGAGACAGACAGAGAGAGAGACAGACAGAGAGAGAGACAGACAGAGAGAGAGACAGACAGAGAGAGAGACAGACAGAGAGAGAGACAGATAGAGAGAGAGACAGAGAGAGAGAGACAGACAGACAGACAGACAGACAGACAGACAGACAGACAGACAGACAGAGAGAGAGACAGACAGAGAGAGAGACAGACAGACAGACAGACAGACAGACAGACACAGACAGAGAGAGACAGAGACAGAGAGACAGAGACAGAGAGACAAAGAGACAGACATACAGATACAGAGACAGAGAGAGAGAGAAAATAAAATATCACATATAAATATTAACATATCAATTTAACGTGAGAATTAACCAGTATGCAGCGTTATCAAATATTTAAGAGTTCAGGAAAAGGAATTTCGATTCAGAGAGAGAGTGTTGGCCCATAAAAACTCTGCATATATACATTTCCCGGCGAAGATGCAATGCAACATTCATGAAAATCTGTGCAACATCGACAATGTTTCTTTGTTTTGACGAAAACATATTTTATTTCCGGATTTCCTGTTGAATTACGTTGCATTCTTAATATTATTATATGTGATTGTATTTTCCCTGTCTATACATTCTTCTGTTTCCTTCATTTTTTGCTTTTGCCTCCTGCTATCAATGCTTTCCCCTTTCCTTTTCTCTGATGTCTTCTGTCTCTCTGTACCCGATCCCTTCCATTTCTTCAAGCCGGGCACCATCCAACGTCATTCCCCAACCCATGAACTGGTCAATGACATTCCCTAAGCTCGGTATCTCGACAATATCCTCCAAGAAGTGAGGTAGAAACATTTCCCAAGCTGGGTACAGGATCAAAGTCCCATCATATATTCTCCAGTGGCCTTTCCTAGCTTCCCTCTTCCATCCCGTCGTCTTCCTTTACATCCTTCCTGCCTCTCTTCCTTCCCCATCCCAGCAGCAGCCTTCTACGAAGCAGTGTAAATACCAGGCCCCGAGTTACTCTTCCTACATCAACATGGGATTACGCTTCCTAATGAGGCGGTGAACTGGAGCCTCTCTCTCTCTCTTGGCTCCAAGCCCGACCTCCCAGACTCCCCTAATACCCCTGCTTTTCTGCCAATAATCTTCAGAAATCCTTCCTTACTCTCTAGCTCCCAATCTCACCACCGCAGACCCACCGGGCTGTGGTGGATATGTGGGGTCCAAGCAACAGCCTGTTGGAGCAAGTTCTTACAGCTTGAGGGAGTGGAAGAATTCCCAGAACCCGCTTCCAGCTGGTATCCAGCAGCCCTACAATTCTCCAGCCATCGTTCTCAATCCTCAACCTTCAATCTCCTCCTATCTTCCTACCGTCTATCCAGCCTCCTCCTTTCAAGGCCAATCCTCCTTCCCTATCCTACTACCGACAGGTAAATGGTTAATCTTTACTTGTAGCATCAGGGTTCTCTACCTAAACCAGTGGTACCAGGCGTCACTACCACCTCCAGCCTACCTCTTGGTACCATGGTACATACTAAACATCCACCAGTTCCATTCCCTAGCATTCTCCACGTTCTCTACCTGATATCCCTATCCACCTTAACACCTGTAAACACCACATCCAGCAGGCCCACAATATGTGTAAACAACCCCACCCCCACCCCACCACAACACAACATTACCACAAAAGGCTACACACACACACACACACACAGACACACACACACACACACACACACACACACACACACACACACACACACACACACACACACACACACACACACACACACACGCCACTGTTCCCTGGTGACTGCTAACTTGGACCAAGCTCTTCCTACACAGTTAATTCCAACCCCAACTTAGAGGCGGCACCCAGAGGAGGTAAAGTTCTAAGTGCCACTCCACGTCTTAATTGTGTTTTATTCACCCCTCCCCCCCCCCCTCCCCATAACCCTAAGTCCCTGTTCTCTCCCACGAATTAAAGCGATTTAGCCACTGACAACATTGTCTCCCCCCTGCTGCAATGGTCAATATTGAACCCGTTGCACCAGGATACGTGGTCCTGGGTTCGATCCCAGGCGCCGGCGAGAAACAATGGGCAGAGTTTCTTTCACCCTATGCCCCCTGTTACCTAGCAGTAAAATAGGTACCTGGGTGTTAGTCACCTGTCACGGGCTGCTTCCTGGGGGTGGAGGCCTGGTCGAGAACCGGGCCGCTGGGACACTAAAGCCCCGAAATCATCTCAAGATAGCTTACGTAGCACATTCATACTGGGCCGAAACGTTCTGTATGATAATTCGCCGCTTCACAGTAAATCGGGACTTTGAACCCACCCGCGAAACTCAAGTTATTAGTTGAATGCAGTATATTCAACTAATAAGTTGATCTAAAAATCTAAAATCTAAAATCTAAAAATGTCTAAAATCATGCCTATAGTAATGAAAATTATTCTAGAAAAGATCCAAAAATATGCAACATTCAACTAATAAGTTGAATGCACTTCATTCAGTGAATTGAATGCATTTCACTCGTTTTCACTTGTTCTGTTTGTTCTGTTTTCTTGTTCTATAGCTTTGAATTGAATTGGCTTCGAGAACTTTCTCATCTAGACAGTTCCTCTTTTAAACTTAAAAAGTTCTGTTTTTCCCCCCTGGCATCTGTGACTCATCTCTGTTGTGTGTGCGTGTGCGTGTGCGTGTGTACTCACCTAGTTGTACTCAGTTGTGTTTGCAGCGGTTGACCTCTGGCTCTTTGGTCCCGCCTCTCAACCGTCAATCAACAGGTGTACAGATTCCTGAGCCTACTGGGCTCTATCATATCTACACTTGAAACTGTATATGGAGTCAGCCTCCACCACATCACTGCCTAGTGCATTCCATTTGTCAACCACTCTGACACTAAAAAAGTTCTATCTAATATCTCTGTGGCTCATTTGGGCACTCAGTTTCCACCTGTGTCCCCTTGTGCGTGTGTCCCTTGTGTTAAATAGCCTGTCTTTATCTATTTATCTGTGTGTGTGTGTGTGTGTGTGTGTGTGTGTGTGTGTGTGTGTGTGTGTGTGTGTGTGTGTGTGTGTGTTTTCGTTCTCCCTCTAATTCTCCAGCCTCCCCATGGACGCAGGATCTGTCGATACAATAATACTGAAACACAGTAATTTACGATACTACGGTCTTAAAGTAAAATAAATAAGAATTGTGAAGACATATCCCATTATCACAGAAAAAATTCAATGCTTTAAATGACTTCCGTGTTCCTGATATATATATATATATATATATATATATATATATATATATATATATATATATATATCACATAACTTTTTGGCTTAGTGTGTATCTACATTCATATGGTTTAGAGTAGCGTTATAAATGCTAATATGTTCCTATTACGTTAGTAAAAAATTACAAAAAAAAAAAAAGATCAAAACTCTACGGAAAATAAATTCCCGTTTGTCTGACAAATCCTAAATGGCAGAACCAATAATTCTTAATGATTGGCAATCTGGCCATTAACCAGTCACCCTATGATCATCCCATACCTTCCACGTGTCATCTTGAAAACGTGGATGAAAATAACCCCCAAACATCTAATTTCCAGACTTAGATGTACAGATAAACAGATACTCTCTTTAATAGATATATTTCTTATACTTATACATATTTATTTTTTAAAAATAGAAGTAAAACCTTATTACTGTATAACGAAGCAAAGTAAACTGCAAAGTGTTTAACAAACCAGATGATAAACCAGTTTTGCAAAATTCCCAATTCCGATGATTTTATGCATTTTCACCGAAGGAATGTTGCATAAAACATTTTGCATAGAACATTACCAGCACATTTGTTAATTAGCAGCTTACATCATCTTGCTTGTGGGTCAGAATGGAAGAACGAGAGAAAGAGAGAGAATAATAGAGAACTTGAAAAAAGATACAGCGAGAGAGAGGAGAGAGAGCGCGAAAGCGCTAGAGCGCGCGAAAGCGCGAGAGGGCGAGAGGGTGAGAGAACAAGAGAGAGAGAGAGAGAGAGAGAGAGAGAGAGAGAGAGAGAGAGAGAGAGAGAGAGAGAGAGAGAGAGAGAGAGAACAAGAGAGAAAACAACAGACCAAGAGTGAGAGCAAAAAAATTATTATTCGCAAATGATTAATAATCGCTCAATTGAGTTATTAATTGCCCATCATTACCCTGCAACAATTTTCATAACATGAGGCATGTACGACCTCTTAATTACAGTAATCGTCCACACCATTACTAATCACATCATTAATAAATAAGTGAGATGGAAAGAGTGCGTATGCAAATTAGTTTATGTAAGAGCAACAATGCTTAAACAATGAGTGAACTCGACATTCAGCTGAAGCAAATAGATGTTCATTTATAATCACAAAGTCATGTATATAAATAAAAATATTAATACCTACGATAAGATATTTAAATACCTAAATTATTTAGGTAAAATAAATGCTAAAATACCTACAATAAGAGATTTTGTAAATGCACATAAGTAGAAAGACAAAGTTGAATTACATATCAGTAGCATCTTAGATCCGGCTCTCGGTTATCTAACAGCCAGATCAGGCTCGCCAGAGAGCGGGCCAGGGGGGAGGGGAAGACTTTGACCCCTTCGGGTCAAAGGTAACCTGAAGCAGTTGATAAAGTCTTTAAGAAAGTTTCACATTTACTCAAAACATCAATACTGTATAATGTTATTCATGAAAAATTTATTATTCAAAACTTATTGGAGCTCTAATAAGATGGCAAAATTCAAATAGAGGAATTCACACGCTTCATATTCTTCATTTGTCAGACTTAACATTGACTCACACAAGAGACTGTTGCAGGCGACGAGTCACAATAACGTGGCTAAAGTATGTTGACCAGACCACACACTAGAAGGTGAAGGGACGACGACGTTTCGCTCCGTCCTGGACAATTCTCAAGTCAAGAATAGTCCAGGACGGACCAAAATGTCGTCGTCCCTTCACCTTCTAATGTGTGGTCTGGTCAGCAAAGAGCCGATGTTCAACCCTTGGAAGCGCATTTTATCTTGTACCGCTAGGTGAGTCCATCCAGGTGAGTCCATCCAGGTGAGTCCATCCAGGTGAGTCCATCCAGGTGAGTCCATCCAGGTGAGTACTCCCAGAGATGAACACACACATTATATCAAAACAATCCCATTATAAACTTTCTCGACTGCAATTTAAAAATGCAGATTTTGCCCTTAAGTTAGTGAGGCGAGAGCCTGGTTAAAAAATTCCATAAAACTTTTATCAAATAAGTTAGAGCCGTCATGCGGGGAAGATCCGCGGCTTGACAGCGATCGCTGCTGGAAACTTGTCACAAAACTTGACTGAATTCCTGAGTGATATGCTACTCTAACATGGAGAATGGATTAAAAAAAACGCCACGAATAATTTATCTTGGTTTAATAAAATTGTCATTCACACTTTCGTGGAAATAAATTCCCCATTCACCTGGTGCCAGATTCACGAAGCAGTTACGCAAGCACTTACGAACGTGTACATCTTTCCTCAATCTTTAATGGTTTTGGTTACATTTATTAAACAGTTTACAAGCATGAAAACTTGCCAATCAACTGTTGGTATTGTTATAAACAGCCTCCTGGTGCTTCGTAGCTCATTAACCGTTTAATAACTGTAAACAAAGCCGCCAAAGATTGAGAAAGATGTACAGGTTTCGTAAGTGCTTGCATAACTGCTTCGTGAATCTGGCCTCAGGGCTGCATTCACCTGTCTCCCAGAGACCAGGTGAACTGGAATGTTTATTTCCACGGAAGTTTGATGACAATTTCTTGATCACTAATTCCTCTGAGCTTCAGATGTGGTCAGGGAACGTCGAAAATTTCAGTTTGACAGCAGGATGTTGTTTCTGAAAGCATTCCTTATTAAGACCACTCAATAGCTCAGTCGATAGAACTTCGACCTTACACGAGTGGTCCCCGGTTCGAGTCTCCAATAGAGCCCAGGTGAATGTAATATCTTGAAGACAGGTAATATTTAGTCTAGCATAATCAATGGTGTTGATTTGCTTTGATATAAGTTTCAGGAGCTGACAGAGTGATTGTGAATTGGGTCCTCGAGCTCCGAGAATTTCTTAGACACTAAAAGTATATTAATGTTCAGAGAAAGTCTGTATAAATGATACATCAAAGTCTGTATCATTGATCTCGCTCCCACTGCTTGTATTTTGAAAGGGCTCGCTGACTTATTAAGTTATTATAAGATAGCTTTTATGTTTTATACAAATATCTATGACATGGAAAGCCAGTAAAAGAAATATATTATTCTGAATCAACTTTAGCAGTGAGTGACTGAGTGACCGAGCGAGTGACCGAGCGAGTGACCGAGCGAGTGACCGAGCGAGCGACCGAGCGAGCGACCGAGCGAGCGACCGAGCGAGCGAGCGACCGAGCGAGTGGGTGGGTGTGTGTGGCAGGGGATTCCGAGTCTGGTATTCCACAGTGAGACACTTTCAATCTCGAACCCTTTGAAGCAGTCGAGCAATGCTTTGGTTCCTCTCGCTGGCCAGCTTCCCTCCGGTGCTGTACAGCTTCGTTCTGATCATCCTCCACCCATCAAAGATGCTCCGTTTCAGCGAGCGGTGTGGGGCTGTGGCCAAATTGGAAAATGGGAAAAGGGACTGTGTTTGTCACGTGATGAGCGACATTGAGACTGGGTGGTGGTGGTGATAGATGTAACTGCTTGAAGCTGTCATTTCCATTCCTAAGGTGGTTGTTGTTGTTATAGATTCAGATACTCGGAACAAGTTCCAAGTAGTACGGACTATGGTGAGCCCGCAGTGGACTTACCAGGCACAGGAGCGACAGTCCTGGGTGACTTGAGTAAGAAAATAAGCTTATAGATCTGACTATATCTTGAGATGATTTCGGGGCTTTAGTGTCCCCGCGGCCCGGTCCTCGACCAGGCCTCCAGCCCCAAGAAGCAGCACGTGACAGCTGACTAACACCCAGGTACCTATTTTACTGCTAGGTAACATGGGCATAGGGTGAAAGAAACTCTGCCCTTGTTTCTCGCTGGCGCCTGGGATCGAACCCAGGACCACAGGATCACAAGTCCAGCGTGCTGTCCGCTCGGCTCCCCTCCCTCGCCTCAGCAATGTTCAAAACAGTTGCCATTACTTACGACCTCGTAGCCGTCAAGACCTTCTCTCAGATTTTGTGGGAATTCTTAACATGCGTCCAGAATATTTTCAGCAACACTTAATGTTGCCTAGACCTGGAGCCAGATTCACGAAACAGTTACGTCAACACTTACGAAAGTGTACATCTTTCCTCAATCTTTGGCGGCTTTGTTTACAATTACTAAACAGTTAATGAGCTCGGAAGCACCAGGAGGCTGTTTATAACAATACCAACAGTTGATTGGCAAGTTTTCATGCTTGTAAACTGTTTAATAAATGTAACCAAAGCCGTCAAAGATTGAGGAAAGATGTACACGTTCGTAAGTACTTGCAGAACTGCTTCGTGAATCAGGCCCCTGGTCGACGACCGGGCCGCAGGGACGCTAAGCCCCTAAATCCTCTCAAGGTAACACTAAAAGTAGGATTTAATCAAATGAATAAATACTATTTTATTATTTCAAATAATCACCTCTCTGGCCTATTTTAAGATGCAACTTGTTTACTGAAAACAGCGATGGGTCATATTTTGCCCAAACCCCTCTGCAGTTTTTGAAAATATCTGAAATGTCCGAAATTTGACTCCTGAGCATGTTTTTTTGATCCGAATTCTGACTCTCTGCACCTATTTTCATTATCAAATTACGACTTTTTATACCGAAAATATGCCAATTACTGAAAACGGCGATGGGTCATATTTTGCCCAAACCCCCCTGCAGTTTTCAAAATATCGTAAAAGTCCGAAATTTGACTCCAGAGCGTGATTTTTGAGCTGAATTCTGACTCTCTACACTTATTTTTATTTTCAAATCACGACTTTTTATACCGAAAATATGCCAATTACTGAAAACGGCCATGGGTCATATTTTGCCCAAACCCCCCTGCAGTTTTCAAAATATCTGAAATGTCGGAAATTTGATTAATGAGCGTGACTTTTGAGCCGAATTATGACTCTCTGCACCTATTTTCATTTTCAAATTACTAATTTTTACACCGAAAATATGCCAATTACTGAAAACGGCGATGGGTCATATTTTGCCCAAACCCCCCTGCAGTTTTCAAAATATCTTTAATGTCGGAAATTTGAGTCTTGAGTGTGATTTTTTACCCAAATTCTGACTCTCTGCACCTATTTTCATTTTCAAATTACTAATTTTTACACCGAAAATATGCATATTACTGAAAACGGCAATGGGTCATTTTTTGCCCAAACCCCCCTGCAGTTTTCAAAATATCTGAAATGTCGGAAATAAAAGTCCTGAGTGTGATTTTTGACCCGAATTCTGACTCTCTGCACCTATTTTCATTTTCAAATTATGACTTTTTATACCGAAAATATGCCAATTACTGAAAACGGCGATGGGTCATATTTTGCCCAAACCCCCCTGCAGTTTTCAAAATATCGTAAATGTCCGAAATTTGATTCCAGAGCGTGATTTTTTAGTTGATTTCTGACTCTCTACACCTATTTTCTTTTTCAAATTACGAATTTTATACCGAAAATATGCCAATTACTGAAAACATCGATGGGTCATATTTTGCCCAAACCCCCCTGCAGTTTTCAAAATATCTGAAATGTCCGAAATTTGACTCCTGAGCGTGATTTTTGAGCCAAATTCTTACTCTCTGCACCATTTTTCATTTTCAAATTACGACTTTTTATACCGAAAATATGCCAATTACTGAAAACGGCGATGGGTCATATTTTGCCCAAACCCCTTTGCAGTTTTTAAAATATCTGAAACGTCGGAAATTTGACTCCTGAGCATGTTTTTTTATCCGAATTCTGACTCTCTGCACCTATTTTCATTTTCAAATTACGACTTTTTATATCGAAAATATGCCAATTACTGAAAACGGAGATGAGTCATATTTTGCCCAAACCCCTCTGCAGTTTTCAAAGTAACTGAAATGTCCGAAATTTTACTCCTGAGCGTGATTTTTGAGCAAAATTCTGACTCTGCACCTTTTTTTATTTTCAATTTACGACTTTTTATACCGAAAATATGCCAATTACTGAAAACGGCGATGGGTCATATTTTGCCCAAACCCCCCTGCAGTTTTCAAAATGTCTGAAATGTCGGAAATTTGAGTCCTGAGTGTGATTTTTGAGCCGAATTCTGACGCCGTCTTCATCATGTTTGTGATGACAGTTTGTGCAATATTCCGGCCCAAGACTGTCACTTTCCTTACAGCTGTCTTGAGGGTCAAGCGAGACAGCTATTTGTTGACCAGACCACACACTAGAAGTTGAAGGGACGACGACGTTTCGGTCTGTCCTGGACCATTCTCAAGTCGATTGTATCGCCTGCATATCGAGACAGCTATTTATGACTTGCTGTGTGTGTGTGTGTGTGTGTGTGTTTTGCAGATAGCATGCTATTGTTTGTAATCCAGCTTAGCAAGATATTATTTGCTTACCCAACTGTGTACTACAGTAGCCGACTCGACTAAAGCTGGTTATTGATCGGTTATCGCTGTTATCTCCCGTCTTCTTAATGTTTAGCGAATCTTCTAATTGAGTCTTCTCGTATATCCTTAAGTTGTTAAGCGTTCGAGGTTGTGTAATAATGGGATGAGTCGTGAGTCGTTATGAGGTGAAAGCGCTAGTCCAGTATGCCTATATAGCATTTGGAAGGATCATATTTGGTTATGTGATACTGTGTAATGTGTTGTCTGATAGGCTGAGTGGGAGACTGTATGACAGGTTGTGTGGTAGGCTGAGTGGGAGACTGTATGACAGGTTGTGTGGTAGGCTGTTTGACAGGTTGTGTGGTAGGCTGTGTGGCAGACTGTATGACAGGTTGTGTGGTAGGCTGTGTGGCAGACTGTTTGACAGGTTGCCTGGTAGCCTGTGTGGCAGTGTCTCAGAATATTCTACCCCTCTCCCCCCCTTGGGAGCCGGTCGGCCGAGCGAACAGCACATTGGACTTGTGATCCTGTGGTCCTGGGTTCGATCACAGGCGCCGGCGAGAAACAATGGGCAGAGTTTCTTTCACTCTATGCCCCTGTTACCTAGCAGTAAAATAGGTACCTGGGTGTTAGTCAGCTGTCACAGGCTGCTTTCTGGGGGTGGAGGCCTGGTCGAAGACCGGGCCGCGGGGACACTAAAGCCTCGAAATCATCAAGATAACCTCATCATCTCAAGATAACCTCCCGCCTAGTCTTCAAAAACTCACAATATTATCCATCTTACCCACGTTGAGTCACCACTTAACGTTTATCTAACGATGGCAAAAACTAATTAGAAAGATGAGAACCTCGTTAACAGCTCAATCGATTGGTTATTGTTTTATAATGACTCAATTACATACTCTGATGATCTTCCAGAAGCAAAGTTTATAATCAGGCAAGTCGTTAGGACTTTTTTTTTTATTGTATATGCTTCGTTGAGTCTTCAGTCTTCACCTTCTTATCTTGACCTTGGCTTTCATCGGAGGATTCTTATTGCCTTCCATCTCATGATTTTTATCCAGCAATTCGAGACTTCATGAGGGTATACTGTAACATTAGTTTTCCGTTTCTTTCCATTTTCCCTTAGTATTTAATATTGCTAACTTGTATGTTGCCCAGTGGTGATAGTAATCCGGTACACCCTGTTGGTATGTATATTCCCACAGGCCACAGGGTAGGCGGGCCTATCGTAAAAATCCTGGTTGGGCACGTCCAAAACCAGGGCACTCACTTTTAATTTATAGTGCATAATAATTCAAGAACCTGTACACCAGTTTATCACCAGTTGAAAGGCGGGACCAATGAGCCGAAGCACAACCGCCGCTAGCACAACTAAGCGAGTCCAACTTAGTGAATATATACCCCAGGTGGCAGCTGTCTAACTCCCAGGTACCTATTTACCGCAAGGTGAACAGATACTCAAGTTAAAAAGAACTCTTCCCATTTGTTTCTGCCTAAGTCAGGAATCGAACCCGGGTCCCTTAGATTACGACCCCAGAGTACAGAGCACAAGTACAGAGAACCTTTACTGTATTTTTATTCATTTATCATCAACAAGCTTTTGACTTTAGGCATTTTTATATTTGCATTTGAATATATAAATATTCCAACTAATGTTTGTTTTGTTGATGTTATAAAAACTGAGTTTCGTCCGACACATGAGAACATAATGAACAATGTCTCTAAAAAAAAAGTTTTTCTTTCTATTTGTGTTTTATCTGTTCTGTTACTAAATATAATTTTTTTTTTAGTAAATAGAACAATTGCAGAGGTAAATGTTTGTCAATACGTCTCGTTTTGTATATATTAAGGTTAAAGCTTCATGTAAAACACATTAATAATTGTTTACGGTAATGCTGTAAGCAACATATGTGCAGAAATATGTAAAATTGGTTAATATTTGTGAAAAGTCACATCAAGGAATAAAAATCATGGAAAGCAATAAGAATCCGCCGATGGAAGCCATTAAAAAGTCACATCAAGGAATAAAAATCATGGAAAGCAATAAGAATCCGCCGATGGAAGCCATTAAAAAGTCACATCAAGGAATAAAAATCATGGAAAGCAATAAGAATCCGCCGATGAAAGCCATTAAAATACACATGTTTGATTCAAGATTAAGCTATTATGATCTGCTTTGAGTATTATTAATGACATTGTGTTAGATCTAACTCTTATTTTAATACATAAAGCAAGCGTGAAGACGATAAGTCACAATACCGGGGCTGAAGACATGACCAAACCCCACACCAGAAGATGGAGAACCGACGTTTCGGTCCATCAAGGACAGAAACATCGTCGTTTCTCCATTATGTGTTGCTTGGTCATCCCTTAAAGTACATGTAATACTATAATTATTGCTGGCTCATGATGCAAAAACCATAAATGCAACAATGGGGGCCTCGTAGCCTGGTGGATAGCGCGCAGGACTCGTAATTCTGTGGCGCGGGTTCGATTCCCGCACGAGGTAGAAACAAATGGGCAATGTTTCTTTCACCCTGAATGCCCCTGTTACCTAGCAGTAAATAGGTACCTGGGAATTAGTCAGCTGTCACGGGCTGCTTCCTGGGGGTGGAGGCCTGGTCGAGGACGGGCCGCGGGGACACTAAAGCCCCGAAATCATCTCAAGATAACCTCAAGATGGTTTAAAATATCTATACAAATATCTATTTACATATGTAATTAGCAGAGTACACTTTTCAGCCCCAGAAGCAATGTGTGAAAAGGTGTAGTATACAAGTCATACGAGGAAAGAAAAGTACGAAAATATCTGAATAGATCAAGCTGCTTTAGCACGGTACATGACACGTGTTAGAACATCGCTCAAGGTTAAAATCCTTCGGTCTCCAGGGAGAAGCACTCAAAATAAATGATCCACTAAACCCAAGCTTGACTAACTGGCTCACTCAACGCCACAGGAGGCTGTAAGGCTCTCCTGGTGGGTGTTGTTGATGTGCTGCTTGAGTGTTTGGAAGATCTTGGTGCTCAGTTGTTACGGTGTTAAGTGGTGTTGAAAGTTAAGATTGACGGTGTTTTGACAGAGTTTCTCGGTGATCAAGAGAATAAGATGTAGATGATGAGTGACAATAACGTGGCTGATGTATGTTGACCAGACCACACACACTATTAGGTGAATGGACGATGACGTTTCGGTCCGTCCTGGACTATTCTCAAGTCGATTGTGAATCGACTTGAGAATAGTCCAAGTCGATTGTGAATCGACTTGAAAATAGTCCAAGTCGATTCACAATCGACTTGAAAATGGTCCAGGACGGACCGAAACGTCGTCATCCCTTCACCTTCTAGTGTGTGGCCTGATCAACGAAAGAATAAGACTTTTCAACTGCCAAATGGAACCGATAATGTCATTGGTAGAAATATCAATACAATATTTATGTATGTTTACCATTTTTTGTTCATGTTACAATTTTTTAGGCCAGAGAAGATTAGGAAATATGTTTCGGTTTAGTTCTAATTATTGTGCACTTATAATATGTATTGGAGATCGTTTACAGCAATGTAAGCAAAACCATTCGAATAGCTGAATGGTTGAATAGCAATCAGTTGATAACTTCGAGTTCTGTTTTTTTAATAAATAAACAGGAGAGGCCGTTGGTCAATTAACCAGCATAACTCCAGTGCCTTAAGAACGCAACCCGTTCTCGCACTTTCTTTAAATCAATATTGACTTGCTAAATACGTGCATATGTGACATAATTAATTGTGAATATTTTAGTTTACCTTGAAAAGCTTCATAGAAAACACCGACCTTACCTAACCTTCTTAGTATGTTAAGATAAGCATCTTATTGCTTCGTAATTACAATTATTACTTAACCTATACCTATAATATATACCTATACCTATAATAGGTTATGTAATAATTGTAATTACGAAGTAATAAGATGCTTATCTTAACATACTAAGAAAGTTAGGTAAGGTTGGTGTTTTCTATGAAGCTTTTCAAGGTAAACTAAAATATTCACAATAAATTAGTATGTCACATATGCACTTATTTAATAAGTCAATATTGACTTAAAGAAAGTGCGAAAATGGGTTGAAGAACGAGCTTCAACGACTACCAACCCACACAACAATTGAATCACATTTTTCTTTCGCAACACCGCGACGGTCAATGAGTAAGCCATTAGGTTGGAACATTCCCTGGTCAGCCAATAGGAACTTGGGCGAATGGCGTCCCACTTAGAACGAACGAACCCCCCTTGCCTGAGTCCAATTACAGGGGAATTTTTACCCACCCAGTGTCCAATTAACTCAGAGTCCAAAGAGAAACTTTTAGCAAAATAGACGGCAATTTTAGAGCAACACGGAAGTCACTGTTGCAACAGCCATAAAACTGATACCAGAGTTGATTTGATATTGCAATTCTAATAGTGATGCATTTGGCATTTTCTTAGAACAAGATAGGGGATAGAACACCCTTAATAGGACCAGTTTATATATCCACCAGCACACTGACACATCAGGTATCAAAATATACATTATGAACTGATACCTGATTTATGTAATAGATACATTCTCTCTTCGTCCATCTACACCACAAAAAAATATCCAACGAAAATACAATTATCACCATATTCCATAATCAACATGTTTTTTTTTTATTAAAAATCTAAATTAAATATCATCGAAAAATCTTAAGAAAACTCAAGTCTCGTTGCCCAAGCCAACCAGAAGCAATAATCTTGGCAAACCTTGAAATTGCCTCGAGTCAGTTATCTTTAATAGTGATACGTTTGGCCAGCTACGTTGGCATGTGAAGGGAGATATTTTGTCCCCTATTCGTAATATAAAATATGTGTTTATTCCTCACCAAGATGGTATATGATACTGCTTGTTCTGAGAGAGAGAGAGAGAGAGAGAGAGAGAGAGAGAGAGAGAGAGAGAGAGAGAGAGAGAGAGTTAATTTAGTCTAATGACTGTTTTTGTATTAGTGTATGTTTGTGTAAATCACGAAAAGCAACACGTTAAGGAACCCAAATAACATTTAACTATAAACAAAACAAAGTGGAAATTAATACATTGGATGAGCGTCTTAATAATACCATTTGATTTTAATCTTAGCACCAAATGACCTGATGGGAACATCGGATCATTTGTGAAGGCATCGGACGAGGGAGAGGGGAATGGTGGGGAGGACGAGGGAGAGGGGAATGGTGGGGAGGACGAGGGAGAGGGGAATGGTGGGGAGGACGAGGGAGTGGGGAATGGTGGGGAGGACGAGGGAGAGGGGAATGGTGGGGAGGACGAGGGAGAGGGGAATGGTGGGGAGGACGAGGGAGAGGGGAATGGTGGGGAGGACGAGGGAGAGGGGAATGGTGGGGAGGACGAGGGAGAGGGGAATGGTGGGGAGGACGAGGGAGAGGGGAATGGTGGGGAGGACGAGGGAGAGGGGAATGGTGGGGAGGACGAGGGAGAGGGGAATGGTGGGGAGGACGAGGGAGAGGGGAATGGTGGGGAGGACGAGGGAGAGGGGAATGGTGGGGAGGACGAGGGAGAGGGGAATGGTGGGGAGGACGAGGGAGAGGGGAATGGTGGGGAGGACGAGGGAGAGGGGAATGGTGGGGAGGACGAGGGAGAGGGGTATGGTGGGGAGGACGAGGGAGAGGGGAATGGTGGGGAGGACGAAGGACCAGAGAGAGTTGCTGAACCACAGCAACGCGTAGCCGGGTACAGCTAGTTAATAATATATACAATAAATATATTCTTTGCTAAAGACTCTGTCACATTAACACCAATCAATAAAGCATTTCCATAAATCGATTCCCAGACGAGTTGTGTTAATTGTGTAATTGGACAGTTTAGCCTCCTGAGCAAATTGCCTAATTGCTTTTTCCTTCACGAGTGATGCCTGCTTGTTTGACCCGACCACCGGGATGTTTCTGTAATGACCCCAACGTAGATCTTAACTTTTCCTATTTATTAAATTTTTCTATAAGTTGTAAATGCTTTCCTGGACAAAATTCTTTAATTAAATTGCAGAAGTTGTGTGAAGACTCCACTTGGAGTCATGTCTTTGGTGTATATATGTAGTGGATTTTACAAGTTCTTATCAACAGTATAGGCAGCATATGTGTGCAGCTTGCATGACCAGTGCTTGAAGGCATTGTGTGCAAATTGTATGCATTAAGATGGTACATTTTCACACAGCTAATATCATTTTTTAAGGCCTTACTTTAAGAGTTCAATAAGACATACAATTCTTCTGATATACTAAATGTGTGATCGTTGAGGCGGGGTTATCTGAGCCACCATACAAGCAACGGGTGCCAAAGACCATACGAAATGAGAACAGCTATCTCTCTATCTGTCTAGGAACAGCTGTTTCTTTGTCTTTGAACAGCTGTCTCTCTATCTGTTTAGGAACAGCTGTTTCTTTGTCTTTGAGCAGCTGTCTCTCTATCTGGTCATAAACAGCTGTCTCTCTCTCCCTCTCTCTCTCTATCTGGCCATAAACAGCTGTCTCTCTCTCCCTCTTTCTCTCTATCTGGTCATAAACAGCTGTCTCTCTCTCCCTCTCTCTCTCTATCTGGCCATAAACAGCTGTCTCTCTCTCTCTCCCTCTCTCTATCTGGCCATAAACAGCTGTCTCTCTCTCCCTCTCTCTCTCTATCTGGCCATAAACAGCTGTCTCTCTCTCCCTCTCTCTCTCTATCTGGCCATAAACAGCTGTCTCTCTCTCCCTCTCTCTCTCTATCTGGCCATAAACAGCTGTCTCTCTCTCCCTCTCTCTCTCTATCTGGCCATAAACAGCTGTCTCTCTCTCTCTCCCTCTCTCTATCTGGCCATAAACAGCTGTCTCTCTCTCTCTCCCTCTCTCTATCTGGCCATAAACAGCTGTCTCTCTCTCTCTCCCTCTCTCTATCTGGCCATAAACAGCTGTCTCTCTCTCCCTCTCTCTCTCTATCTGGCCATAAACAGCTGTCTCTCTCTCCCTCTCTCTCTCTATCTGGCCATAAACAGCTGTCTCTCTCTCCCTCTCTCTATCTGGCCATAAACAGCTGTTTCTCTCTCTCTCTCTCCCTCTCTCTATCTGGCCATAAACAGCTGTTTATCTCTCTCTCTCTCTCTCTTGGAACAAACGCAGCAGGGAATACAAATTTATGTGAAAAGATTCATGTGAAAAGATTCATGTACAATTCCAGCTTCACGACCACTACATAGATTAATGGAGAAATAATCCCTCTTTATAAATCACGGCCGGACATAAATGAGAGTAAATATCCATTGAGGCTTGAGTTCTAATATAGATCATCCTGGAGTGATAATTTATAGCTGTTTTACTCTCTCTCTCTCTCTCATGATAGAGTAAATATATTTATATATATTTTATTAACTTTGAAAATAAGCTCATATACATGTATGTGTGTGCTGGATTTATTGAATGTGACCGAAAGTGTATAAAAAAATTCAATGATTTTGGGACCACTCAGTCTATAAATCAAATATTAATTTTAGCTTGGGTAGACAATATTTTAACCAATAATTATAAAATAATAATACTTTCTTGACAGTACAGGAAAGTAGGGAAAATACTTATTTTGTATTTATTGACAGTCGGTAGGACGCTGTACTTTTGAATCCGAAAAGCCATACACGTACAAAAACCATTGCTGTAGACGTCAATGTTAAAGATGCCCTGATGGGCACACCTTCACGCCCTCAAACGTTCACCGAGTTCAGATTGATTGATTGATGAAGATTAAGCCACCCAAAAGATGGCACGGGCATGAATAGCCCGTAAGTGGTGGCCCTTTGGAGTCATTACCAGTATCAAGAGCTGATACTGGAGATCTGTGGAGGTGCAACTGCACCCTGCGTGACGGGAGATGTCTCCCGTCGAGTTCAGATGAACGAGAAAAGGGAGTCAGAGAGAGTGAACAGTGGGAGAAGAGAGAGAGTGAACAGTGGGAGAAGAGAGAGAGTGAACAGGGGGAGAAGAGAGAGAGTGAACAGGGGGAAGACATAGGGTTATTGTCATCTATCTTAACTGCAGCGAAGCTCAAAGCCGGAAAAAGCTCGGTAGTTAAATTCAGATAATCAAGACTGACACATATACTAGAGGGTATGAAGCGTTCAGACAGGTTTGAGCTCAGTAAGTGAAAGCATTGTTAAGGGTTATCAAGGGTTATAAAATGGTTATCAATGGTTATTTTGTAGTCGCAATACCTGGCCCCCCATTTCCACTCTACTTCAAGCTTGTCAATGTCACTTTGTTTTATTTTATCACTGCATCTCTTCCACTTCATATTCGTCATATTCCATTTTTTCCTTCTATACACCGATGCCCTTATCCCTCTCCTCTTCCCCCATTGTTCCATTCCACAGTCCCGTCCCTCTGTTCCACATGATCCACTGTTCCACACAGGTGCCTCCATCTCTCTGTACGTTCGTAATGACTCCATTTAAAACTGTGTACGGAGTAGCGCTTCGCATCACGCATATCGGCTACCATTTCTCGTTTCGTTGTTGATACATTTATCAACGGCTCTCCCAGTATGTGCATACAGTTATCTTGCTCTCAAGGGATCTGATTGTCGGTTCCTGAATGTCCCAGAGTCTGTTATTCATTGCAACAAACTTTTTCTGTGTCTGAACAAATCCACGAGGGCCGTGACGAGGATTCGAACCTACGTCTGAGAGGATCCCAGACGCTGCTTTAATCGACTGAGCTACGAAATGGTCGTAGCTCAGTCGATTAAGGCAGTGTCTGGGATCCTCTTGGACGTAGGTTCGAACCCTCCTCACGGCGTTTGTGGATTTGTTCATTTGATGCATCACGCTATTGTGATTTCTTTGTGTTTCTCGGTGTCTGTTTATCCTATCTTGAGGTTATCTCGAGATGATTTCGGGGCTTTAGTGTCCCCACGGCCCGGTCCTCGACCAGGCCTGCACCCCCAGGGAAGCAGCCCGTGACAGCTGACTAACACCCAGGTACCTATTTTACTGCTGGGTAACAGGGGCATAGGGTGAAAGAAACTCTGCCCATTTTTCTCGCCGGTGCCTGGGATCGAACCCAGGACCACAGGATCACAAGTCCAGCGTGCTGTCCGCTCGGCCGACCGGCTTCAGACTTGCTAGAGGCAAGTTTCACCCTAAACGATAGCTGTTGCAAGATTCAAGTTTCAACCCTAAACGATATCTGTTGCAAGATTCAAGTTTCACCCTAAACGATAGCTGTATCTGCAGGCAAATTGTCGAGAAACAATTTAGACGCAGACAATCCCGTGTCTTCGCTATCTGCTTCAGTTTTCTGGGTGGAATATTGCTGGTGTAAGTTGAGGTTGGGGGGAAAATGTCAACTTTTATGCCCAGTTGACGAGCACTACAGGAGGCGAGAAGGTGGTGCAGTGGTAGTTTTGCAACTTGGTGCAACGAGACTGTTGCAATGATTGGTTCGACGAATGTTTGCAATGATTCATTGAATGTTGCTGTGTCTGTTGCGCTCAACCCGTTCTCGCACTTTCTTACTGTCAATATTGACTTATTTAATAAGTGCATGTGTGACATGCTAATTTATTGTGAATATTTTAGTTTACCTTGAAAAGCTTCATAGAAAACACCGACCTCACCTAACCTTCTTAGTATGTTAAGATAAGCATCTTTTTGCTTCTTAATTACAATTATTACTTAACTTATACCGTTAATAGGTTAAGTAATAATTGTAAATAAGAAGCAATAAGATGCTTAACATACTAAGAAGGTTAGGTGAGGTCGGTGTTTTCTATGAAGCTTTTCAAAGTAATCTAAAATATTCACAATCAATTAATATGTCACATGTGCACTTATTTAATAAATCAATATTGACTATACGAAAATGCGAGAACGGGTTGTTGTTGCACTAGATGATTCATAGATTGTAACCGAGATTCCCGTACTGGTTCACTGATTGTTACAGTGCCATTAACGGGTTCATTGCTATAGTGATTGTGAAACCATTACCGAACCAAGATTACTTCACTAAATATATTCACAATCGACTCGCAAATGGTCCAGGACGGACCGAAACGTCGTCGTCGTCCCTTCACTTTCTAGTGTGTGGTCTGGTCAACATACTTCAGCCACGTTATTGTGACTCCTCGTCTGCCCTTCACTAAATAGTTCATCGAGTGTAGTGACTTGTATTAATGTCAAGGACTATTGCATTCATACACCCTAGCAATTAATTCAGGGACAATTACTCTAAATGAGAAAATGTTGCAATTATTGACTTTATTAACCTATGAATGAACGGATTTAGTGATTATCATCCACCCTCGCTGGTTACTGCTTTTAGCAGTAATGATACAATCAGAAACCTGTTTGGTTATTGATTGTTTGTCATTGATGGTTATTGATTGTTGTTGTAAATGTCTTATTATCTGCTTCAGCAATATTTTAGGTGACTTGGTAATTGATTATTGCAGTGATTGGTTCAGAGAACTTTTAGTGATTGATGCAATTATTTATGCAATGACTGATGTAGCAGTTGAAGTGATTGATGCAATGACTGATGTAGCAGTTGAAGTGATTTATACAATGACTGATGTAGCTGTTGAAGTGATTGATGCAACGACTGATGTAGCAGTTGAAGTGATTTATACAATGACTGATGTAGCTGTTGAAGTGATTGATGCAACGACTGATGTAGCAGTTGAAGTGATTTATACAATGACTGATGTAGCTGTTGAAGTGATTGATGCAACGACTGATGTAGCAGTTGAAGTGATTTATACAATGACTGATGTAGCAGTTGAAGTGATTTATACAATGACTGATGTAGCAGTTGAAGTGATTTATACAATGACTGATGTAGCAGTTGAAGTGACTGATGCAAAGACTGGACCGAAGACTGATAAGATGTGAGGTGAAAAAAGAACTGTTTCAAAGAACTGAAGAAGAAGCTTTTGCAATCACTGATCAAGTGATTGAGAGAGAATTGCAGTACAAGCTCACAATTATTGACTGGTAAAGTAACGTAGTGAATACCGTGTTGCATTCGTGTAATTACTGACACAGTAACTGGTACATTATAACTAGGTGACTGGTGAAGTGAGAGATTCGTTAACTACAGGAAGCGTGTTGAAATGAGTGGTAAAATGACTGCAGGTTCATTACCAGTTCACCGCGAATGACTTAAGTTATGTCGTGACTGTTGCATTGACTGCTACTGCAGTTACTTTTGCTCTAGCTGATAAACCAGCGAACAGTAACTAAAACCTTAACTGGTATAGTTATTGTGGCTGTTATCTTGAGATGATTTGGGGCTTTAGTGTCCCCGCGGCCCGGTCCTCGGCCAGGCCTCCACCCCCAAGAAGCAGCCCGTAACAGCTGACTAACACCCAGGTACCTATTTTACTGCTAGGTAACAGGGGCATAGGGTGAAAGAAACTCTGCCCAATGTTTCTCGCCGGCGTCCGGGATTGAACCCAAGACCACAGGATCACAAGTCCAGCGTACTGTCCGCTCGGCCGACCGGCTCCCTTTGTTAAATTGCTATCTTCTTAAGGAGAAAAAAAAAGAGCTAAAGGAAATGGTACAAGATTAATGATACTAGGAGAGAATAGACAAGACAAATACAATAGCAAATGGAACAAGAACAAGCAATAGCACAAGGAACAAGAACAAACAATAGCACAAGGAACCGGAACACATGCAAAACGCGAATGGACGATCACAAAGAACAGGACAAAGAAAAGAAGACGAGAATAAGGGACGATAAAGGATGAGAGGAGAAGAAGATAAAAGCAAAAATAGCTACAGACAAGGAGAACAGTCCACTCTCCCCCCCCCCCCCCTCCCCTTCAGGAGTCCTCTTGTGTTCTGAGAACAAGATTTATGCGCTGAAGATGGCGAGGAACTGGAAGATCTCTCCTGAATGTGCGTGCGTGTGCGTGCGTGTGCGTGTGCGTGCGTGCGTGCGTGCGTGCGTGTGTGTGTGTGCGTGCGTGCGTGTGCGTGCGTGCGTGAGTGTACTGTCTTTCTAACAGCTAAGAGTCGAGAAAGACCGTGGCGATCAAGTGAAACTTTTAGATATTTTATATATAAAAAAACTAATATAAATCAACATGTGAATCAGGAATAATATAAAAGTCCCACAATAATATTTCCAGCAAATGTGTCCAACTTTTATTGTGTCAGTCAAGGTCTCTGAGGTTTATATTTGTGGAGACCCGCCAGGAGACCTTATGAGGAGTGAGAGAGAGAGAGAGAGAGAGAGAGAGAGAGAGAGAGAGAGAGAGAGAGAGAGAGAGAGAGAGAGAGAGAGAGAGACAGAGAGAGAGAGAGAGAGAGAGAGAGAGAGACAGAGACAGAGAGACAGAGAGACAGAGACAGAGAGAGACAGAGAGAGACAGAGAGAGAGACAGAGACAGAGAGACAGAGAGACAGAGAGAGAGAGAGACAGAGAGACAGAGAGACAGAGAGAGAGAGAGAGACAGAGAGACAGAGAGACAGAGAGACAGAGAGACAGAGAGACAGAGAGAGAGAGAGAGACAGAGAGACAGAGAGAGAGACAGAGACAGACACAGAGAGAGAGACAGAGAGAGACAGAGAGAAACACATGGAAGATTTTTTTTTTGTAAGATAAATTGTTGCATGGCACTCGGCCAGGCAGTTTACCCCGAGATGAAACATCTCATGTGAACTACAGTTCAACGACAACTATTGAAGAAAACCCGAACACACACACACACACACACACACACACACACACACACACACACACACACGAGAGTTACAGCCCCGCTCCTCTGCCAGGTAAGTCCACAGCGGGCTCACCATAGCCCGTGCTACCTAAAACTTTTCGTTCCGAGTAGCTGAATGTACAACTAGTTTTTCCCCTGATAATTCCCTCCCTCGGTACTCGTCACAGCTGGGAGACGTTTGTAAACGTCTAAATACTAGACATTAAACGACGCAGCGTTGTGTAATTGTGTCTACTTACAGCTGTCGTTGAATAACAACCACGACCACTAATGCAACTACTTTGGATGAATAACGTTTTGACTACAAGTAAACGACTATTTCATTTATAAATTACACACACAGATCACACTAACGTGATTCATCAAATGAACAAATCCACAAGGGCCGTGACGAGGATTCGAACCTGCGTCCGGGAGCATCTTCTCTATCTTTTACATGAATGACTGTTGAAGGCCAGAGGAGATGCATGGAATAGGAACGTTTGGAGAGGAGAGAGAGGCCATGTTGGGAGATGGAAAAGGTGCTTTGCCTGGGAGAGGAGAAACAGCGTTTTGCCTGGGAGGGGAGTAGTGGGAGGAGGCGCATTGATTGTGTGTGGAACGTGGGGTTCAGTCTGGGAGAGAGAGTGAGAAAGCGCTTGTGCTTTGCCTGGGAGTGAGAGCGCGCTTGCGCTCTGCTTTGGAGACTGAGACAAGGAAGCAGTGCTCTCAAACTTATGGGAGCGAGAGAGAGAGAGAGAGAGAGAGAGAGAGAGAGAGAGAGAGGGGTATATGTGTCCATTCTATGACAATCTGCGGCAATTACAATGTATTTAGGCAACAGACCTTCTATTACACTAACCAGTATATTCATTTAAATGAAAGTTCGCCATATCCAAGTCGTAAATATGCTATCATTTGATGTACCTAATATTAAT
>NC_091233.1:18592812-18642812 GCF_040958095.1 Procambarus clarkii
AAGTTTGCTCACATCTACAGTATGCAGCCCTTTCCTGGATCGCCTGCCACCCATCATTCATCAGACTGTTGGACAAAGTGGAGAGATGGGCAAGAAGACTCATCTCTAGTCTTGACCAAGTCTGGTGGGAACTTGAACCGGGATCCTCCCGGACGCAGGTTCGAATCCTCGTCACGGCCCTTGTGGATTTGATCATCTGGTGGGAACGGTCTGAACATCTAAGCCTGCAACACCGTCGTGACGTTGGTGGTCTTAGTTATGTACAAGGGCCAACATTCTTCAAAGTTCCGTACCTGACCCAACTCTGTGGACTACCAGTAGTTGCCACCCGTAGCACTAGGCTCCCAACCTTCCAACAGTCTCATGCTGGAAGTGCCTTTCTCAAGAACATCACTCCATCAGCGATCATTCAATCCCAGACTGACAAGCATCTGGAACTTGTTCGCTTAATCGGCTGATACACGGGAGATCAGGTCAACTGACCACATGAAGACTCTGGCACACAGTTGGCTACAAACTCATCCTCTTCCTTACATTACTGTTACCTGATGTTGTTAATGATTAAGGGCTATTCCTACTGATGCACATGACAGACTCAAGGAGCAAGTTTCAACTGAGCTGAGGGAGGATTAAAGCTGTTACTCTCAACTACACTAGGTGCGTCATTTGACAGATCTTATAAACCCTACTTAGTTTAAATCATAAGAACAAGGTAACTACAGAAGGCCTATTGGCCCATACGAGGCAGCTCCTATCTATAACCACCCAATCCCACTCAAAAGAAAAGAGAGATAGAAAGGAGAAAGAGAGACAATAAAGTTACAGAGAGGAAAACAGACTAAGTAACACTCACACAACACCAGAACATTTTGAGAGAGTGGAGGGAGAGAGGAGGCAACACACTCTACCAGGGAAGCACAATTCTCCCAGGACGAAACACAACCCACAAGCAATACAACAGTTGCAGCAAATTGGGAAGATTTTTGCAACAGAATGCACGACAGGAAATCTTGTGAAGAGTTGGACAAAGGACTTCAGCAGTGTGTGTGTTGAGCATGGGAAAGGCAGTCTGGTGAGGAACGGAAGGTGTTTGTGAGAGAGAGAGAGAGACAGACAGACAGAGAGAGAGAGAGACAGAGACAGACAGAGACAGAGACAGACAGAGAGAGAGACAGAGACAGACAGAGAGAGAGAGAGAGACAGAGACAGACAGAGACAGAGACAGACAGAGAGAGACAGAGACAGACAGAGACAGAGACAGACAGAGAGAGAAAGAGACAGAGACAGACAGAGAGAGAGAGAGACAGACAGACAGAGAGAGACAGAGAGAGAGAGAGACAGAGACAGAGACAGACAGAGACAGAGACAGAGAGAGAGACAGACAGAGAGAGAGACAGAGAGAGACAGAGAGAGACAGACAGAGAGAGAGACAGAGAGAGACAGAGACAGACAGAGAGAGAGAGACAGAGAGAGACAGAGACAGACAGAGAGAGAGAGACAGAGAGAGACAGAGACAGACAGAGAGAGAGAGACAGAGAGAGGAATGGAAGATGATCATCTGCTGGAAAAGAGAAGTTATAACCAATCTATCAAATATAAAAACATAACTTTGCTACCTTAAAAGACCTAATGTGTAAACTGAAATCTATCGAGCCTTTCCGATTAATTCCATTCAAAAGAATACAAAACAAGACGTCTGACAGTCGTGGTTATCCACCATGGGAAAAAAAAGTTACATTTATGCCATTAAATCATCTCTGTGAAAATGAGATATAAATAGAAAACCCAAAAATTCTGTCCTAATATTTTCACTTCATCTTTCTTGCCCGGCAGAACAGGTATTCAAGTAGCTAATCTCCCTAAGGAAGAACGCCAAGATAATTAGTTGCTAGTCTAATGGTTTAGTTACTGCTTGGCACTGTTCTACAGCTAGTGTCACTGTCACACACAGAGATCACACTAACGTGATGCATCAAATGAACAAATCCACAAGGGCCGTGATGAGGATTCGAACCTGCGTCCGGGAGCATCCCAGACACTGCCTTAATCGACTGAGCTACGACAGGGTTAAAAGGGTTGAAACCGAAGTTCTACTGAACTTACGGGATCCAGTAAGTTCAGTAGAACTTCGGTTTCAACCCTTTTACATTGTCGTAGCTCAGTCGATTAAGGCAGTGTCTGGGATGCTCCCGGACGCAGGTTCGAATCCTCGTCACGGCCCTTGTGGATTTGTTCATTAGTGTCACTGTCTTAGAACTAATAGCATTGCTTGTCACTGCTCTACTACTACTAGCACTGTTCCATAAGTACTAGTACTGTTTGTCAGTAATTGCACCCAAGATAGTGAACACGCTACATTATTAACACAGTTTACACTGTATAACATCACTGAGAGTAATGGGTAACGTTGTGTATCAGTGCTATACCGACGGCTCTGTAGAAGAAGGTGGACGATGTACCGGATGTGCGTGTAATATATTTGAACAATCTTCTCTCGTACATACAGCAATGAATCGCGTCAATGACTGGGCAAGTACAACTTAAACCGAACTTTCAGGCATATACCTTGCCACTGAATTTTTTAAAGACAAAAGGTAGTGGACTTATATACTGTGACTCGCAGAGTGCACTCCTGGCATTGAACGCACATAGTAGTGACACCCAGAAAATAGCTAGTGATATACGAATGAATGTTTTAGCTGCTAAAGAGATTTGAAATTCAATTCCATTGGACACCATCATATGTTGGCATCTCAAGGCATGATACTTATGCTTTGCATAGACAGTTTCTAGAAAACCAGTAGTAGAAATTAATAAGGGTGTTTCATTAGCAGTGACATATTGAATACTTAAACAAATATTTAATGTAAGTCTCACTGGCCTAAAAAATTCACAAAGACCTGAAAGCTGTAGCATTAAACGTGATAAATATCTTCAGAAGACATTTATATATGGAACTAATAGAGCAAGAACTTGGCAATGTGATTTTATAGTGGGCAGAATACGTCAGGGATATAGACATATTCAACGCGTTCTCGCAAATTCGTAAAGTCAATATTGACTTATTAACTACGTGCATAGGTGACATACTAAACATAATAGATACCCCTAAAAAGATTCATAGAAAACACCGACCTTACCTAACCTTGTTAGTATCTTAAGATAAGCATCTTATTGCTTCGTAATTACAATTATTACTTAACCTATACCTATTATAGGTTAGGTAATAATTGTAATTACGAAGCAATAAGATGCTTATCTTAAGATACTAACAAGGTTAGGTAAGGTCGGTGTTTTCTATGAATCTTTTTAAGGGTATCTATTATGTTAAGTATGTCACCTATGCACATATTTAATAAGTCAATATTGACTTATTAAATTTGCGAGAACGGGTTGACATATTTGGCAGCTTTCTCAAAACCCAAATGTCGAATACACCCTTTGTTAACTTTGTGAAAGAGAAAACATGCACCTCCTTGAATATTATATTGTAGAATGTCCCATATTGACTGACTTTCGCCCTCCTGGACTGAGGTATGCTGAACTCTGTAAATACTATATGAAGACTTGAACACTTTGATATATTGGACTTGTACCCAAGATTGACTATGTAAAACATGTTATATAATGTACCTATACAATATGCAATACATCTGTTATACAATGGACCTATAACCTGAGCTTGCAAAAGTAGGAGAGAAATAGGTGTATAATATATATATATATATATATATATATATATATATATATATATATATATATATATATATATATATATATATATATATATATATATACCTCGAACACTTTATGTAGGACATTCGTAAATCTGTGTATTTATGTTTGTAGGTTAACTTAGCATTTTAAAAGCCCTACAATCATCTGTGATTGATTGTTCAATAAATCACTGAATTATATGTTTAACAGATCTCAAACCCTATCCATGGAGGACAGAAGAAAATGTATATATTGCTAGTTAGCATTGTAAATGTCTGGCCACGTTCGTTACTGAAAATAATAATAAAAAACTTCTTGTCACTGCTCTAGAACTATTAGCATTGCTTGTCACTGATCTAGAACTATTAGCATTGCTTGTCACTGATCTAGAACTATAAGCATTGCTTGTCACTGCTCTAGAACTATTAGCATTGCTTGTCACTGCTCTAGAACTATTAGCATTGCTTGTCACTGCTCTAGAACTATTAGCATTGCTTGTCACTGCTCTAGAACTATTAGCATTGCTTGTCACTGCTCTAGAACTATTAGCATTGCTTGTCACTGCTCTAGAACTATTAGCATTGCTTGTCACTGCTCTAGAACTATTAGCATTGCTTGTCACTGCTCTAGAACTATTAGCATTGCTTGTCACTGCTCTAGAACTATAAGCATTGCTTGTCACTGCTCTAGAACTATTAGCATTGCTTGTCACTGCTCTAGAACTATTAGCATTGCTTGTCACTGCTCTAGAACTATTAGCATTGCTTGTCACTGCTCTAGAACTATTAGCATTGCTTGTCACTGCTCTAGAACTATTAGCATTGCTTGTCACTGCTCTAGAACTATTAGCATTGCTTGTCACTGCTCTAGAACTATTAGCATTGCTTGTCACTGCTCTAGAACTATTAGCATTGCTTGTCACTGCTCTAGAACTATTAGCATTGCTTGTCACTGCTCTAGAACTATTAGCATTGCTTGTCACTGCTCTAGAACTATTAGCATTGCTTGTCACTGCTCTAGAACTATTAGCATTGCTTGTCACTGCTCTAGAACTATTAGCATTGCTTGTCACTGCTCTAGAACTATTAGCATTGCTTGTCACTGCTCTAGAACTATTAGCATTGCTTGTCACTGCTCTAGAACTATTAGCATTGCTTGTCACTGCTCTAGAACTATTAGCATTGCTTGTCACTGATCTAGAACTATTAGCATTGCTTGTCACTGATCTAGAACTATTAGCATTGCTTGTCACTGATGTACAACTACCACCACTGCTCTGGCTTTCAATACTGTTATCCCCTACACTGCAATCAGTATTAATTTCACTTCCGCATGCGGCAATAAATCCATTATGCCAAATAAGTTTTCCCCCGAATATGAAGGCTGACCTTCAGTATAGTATATCAGTGACATGTGTGGCCCAGTTGCATCTATTTACCCATTTCCTGTAGGTCATCTGGAGAAATATAACTTTACAAGTATAACCTCTGAGGGGTAATAACTTTAATCTGATATTTCAGGCTCAGAGGGTTAAGTTATTACGAGTTTTTTTGCGACTGGGCGAGTAATCTTTTCCCCCAATTATATCGCGACTAGTTCTTTCCTAGTTCTTATTACCGCAGTTTATCAAAGCATAATCGTCTTATCCACCAAATTGCGTTTCGCGTTTAATGACGCTTAGGGAGTCGGTCGGCCGAGCGGACAGCACGCGGGACTTGTGATCCTGTGGTCCTGGGTTCGATCCCAGGCACCGGCGAGAAACAATGGGCAGAGTTTCTTTCACCCTATGCCCCTGTTACCTAGCAGTAAAATAGGTACCTGGGTGTTAGTCAGCTGTCACGGGCTGCTTCCTGGGGGTGGAGGCCTGGTCGAGGACCGGGCCGCGGGGACACTAAAAGCCCCGAAATCATCTCAAGATAACCTCAAGATAACGCTTCGCGTTCTTATTATATAATAGTTTTAAATCTGAACGCTTTCCAGCCTGCGCTTTGCGGAAAACTATATTTGTGATTGTAGAGATTTCATCTTATTTATGGAATAAGCTTGCTCGCATTTTCCAACATTCGTATTTTAATAAGATATTATTTCCTTAAAAATAAGTTAATTGCTTAATTAAGATATCTTGTTTGTCCTACGCTTATCTTAATATATATAGTCAAACAAATTCTAATCTTCAAAACAAAAGTACACAGGTTAAACAAAGGCGCTGGAAGATTAGGTACATATAAACTTGTATGGTCAGCTTTAGTTCTGAGAATTAATACTAGAATCGTTCAATCACTGACCATTCCTTACCCCCCCCGTCCCATCCCAAATCCTAATCCTGGCCCCTTCCCAGTGCTATATAGTCGTAATGTCTTAAATTAGCCCTTTCCCTTTCCCCAGACAAGTTACAGCCCCGCTCCTGTACCAGGTAAGTCCACTACGAGCTCACCGTAGCCCGTGCTACTTGCCCCGCTCCTGTGCCAGGTAAGTCCACTACGGGCTCACCATAGCCCGTGCTACTTGCCCCGCTCCTGTGCCAGGTAAGTCCACTACGGGTTCACCATAGCCCGTGATACTTGGCACTTTTGTTCCCAGTAGCTGAATCTAACACAACAAGCTTTTCCCTGATAATTCTCTCCCTCTCCCTCGTCATACGTCAAAGCTACAAGACGTCTGTTGACGTTTAAACGTTGGAAGTTAGACGACGCACCGTAACTCTCCCAAGACGCGCCTCGGACAGGCACAAAGTTAAGACACCCTTGATGTAATCTGTTCAGGATGTTGATGTTCATCTCAGGTATGTGATGTGTTGACTTAACCTTCCAGAGTATGTTGGTTTGCGTGTGAAGCTGTGAGTATAACCTGATTGGCAGTCAGGTATGATTTTCTGGCCTGATAGGCGTGGTAGGCAGATATTGTGGGTCTGATTGCGTTGTTTTGCTGATCAGGGGCTAGATTCACGAAAGCACTTACGCAAGCACTTACGAACCTGGTGCCAGACTCACGAAAGCACTTACGCAAGCACTTACGAACGTGTACATCTTTCCTCAATCTTTGACGGCTTTGGTTACATTTATTAAACAGTTTACAAGCATGAAAACTTGCCAATCAACTGTTGTTATTGTTATAAACAGCCTCCTGGTGCTTCGGAGCTCATTAACTGTTTAATAATTGGAAACAAAGCCGCCAAAGATTGAGAAAAGATGGACAGGTTCGTAAGTGCTTTCGTGAATCTGGCCCCTGATCTGGAGTAGTATGGTAAGCATCATGATGATAAGGTCCATGATAATAATTAAGAATTAAATGATAACTGATAAAAATAATAATTATGCCATTATAATAGCCGCTGGTGGACCGATATAACACATATCTAAGTAACTTGAGCGCTGGGTGACAACTTGAGCGTTGGGTGACGACAACATAACCCCTGGGTGACAGCAACATGACCTCTGGGTGACAGCAACATGACCTCTGGGTGACAGCAACATGACCCCAGGGTGACAGCAACATGACCCCAGGGTGACAGCAACATGACCCCTGGGTGACAGCAACATGACCCCTGGGGTGACAGCAACATGACCCCTGGGGTGACATCAACATGACCCCTGGGGTGACATCAACATGACCCCTGGGGTGACATCAACATGACCCCTGGGGTGACATCAACATGACCCCTGGGGTGACAGCAACATGACCCCTGGGGGTGACAGCAACATGACCCCTGGGGGTGACAGCAACATGACCCCTGGGGGTGACAGCAACATAAATTAATTACACATCATCTTATATGTATCCCCCGACCTTATTAGTCATATACTGACATATTAGGGTAAGGAAAATAAATAACATTAATAAAGCATGCGCATCTTGTGCCGGAAGCTCTCGAGTAAGCAGTAAATCTTGAATAAGCTGCAAGAGGCTATCTATCTTCCTGTTAGTTCATAGCCCGTTGGGAAGACGGCCGGAAGACCTGGGTAGACTTTAAGCTAAAATTCTCCTGACTGAAGATGATGGACGCCTGTCAAGGCAGAGCTGTCCGGGAGACAAACTCTAGATCAACGAGGCATTACTCAGTATAAACTCGCTACTAACGAGGCCTGCGAGCAGCCGCGTCCAACAGCTTGGTTGATCAGTCCGGCAACCAGGAGGCCTGGTCGACGACCGGGCCGCGGGGACGCTAAACCACGGAAGCACCTCAAGGTAACCTCAAGGAGGGATCACTCAGTATTAACTCACTGCCAAACGAGGCATCACTCGGCATAAACTCTAGGTCAATGAAGGCGTCTTCGAGAGGCGGGGCCCAGGAGCTTGGAAACGACAAACTTCAGCATCTTATGGTAACATCCGCCACGAAGGGTAGGCACCAGTCAAGTGTTTTGATATTTTTACCTTTTAGTTTACCTGTCGCTCTTGTAATGGAGTTCGTTCAGGCAAAATTAATTTAATTATGTTAGGTTTCCTCGCAGGTGCAAAGGAAGGATGTGAAGGAAGGAAGGGGGAAGGGAGTGGGGGGGGGGAGGGGGAGAGAGAGAGAGAGAGAGAGAGAGAGAGAGAGAGAGAGAGAGAGAGAGAGAGAGAGAGAGAGAGACAGAGAGAGAGACAGAGAGAGAGACAGAGAGAGAGACAGAGAGACAGAGAGAGAGAGAGAGAGAGAGAGAGAGAGAGAGAGAGAGAGAGAGAGAGAGAGAGAGAGAGAGAGAGAGAGATAGACAGAGAGAGAGATAGGCAGAGAGAGAGATAGACAAAGAGAGAGAAAGAGAGAGAGAGCTATCCCTTCGATTCCTCTCACCTTATTATAAAATACTCCTGATATTAGTTCCACACACACACACACACACACACACACACACACACACACACACACACACACACACACACACACACACATTCTGGGATGGTTTAACCGAGGAGATAAAGTAATTAGGACCTCATTCCTCTGTCCTTCTCAGATGTAATGTAATGAATCCTTGGCCGCCTTTTTGTCTGACTGCACAACCAGATGAAAGTGTAATTGAAAGACAGTCTTCCAACTTCTTAACTATTAGTGTTCACCTCCTCAGAAGTGCCAAGGCTTAACTAAGCACCTTAAGACGGATTTGCATATACATTTTTATCTATATTCCTTTGAGCTCTGCATTTTTTTCGTTCAGCAGGAAATATTTTGAAATACATTAATCAAATAATGTTTGTCATGATATGAACTATAATATAATTATTTCATTTGGGATCGTTCGCTTCTTCCAACTCGACCGGTGTTTCCCTCCACAATTTTTATATTAATTTCCTGACAGTTGCACCATTAATCCATGGGGCCAGATTAGAGAGGAAACAATTAGTGCAAAAATAAATCATTTTAAACATTTAATTCAATATGACCATTAACTTACTGGAAAGTTGAAGCGGACATAGCAGCATTTCATCACATTCAACAGCTGTAAGACCTGGGCCAATACAATTCAACATCCACATTGGTTATAACAAATATGATATACGATTTGACATATACCCAACAGTTATAGGACCGTGGAAAGCTCTTCTACACATATGGGTTGGACATGTATATAATAATAATGGGTTGGACATGTATATGAGTGGGATTGGGTGGTTATAAATAGGATCTGCCTCGTATGGGCCAATAGGCCTTCAGCAGTTGCCTTTGTTCTTATAGGAAACAGAGTTCAGAGGAAAGCACAAGACACGATGGACTACATCACACAGACGTGTAAGGAGGCAGCAGACAAGTTCGTCTCAGTCCGAAAGGAAAAACAAAATTAAATTCAGACGAGAAACCCATGGTTTAATCAGAGACGTAGGCTAGCATAGCAACATAGTACAAAGGCACGGAGAAACTATAAAATTAACAGGACACTTGAGAGCAGAGAAAGATACCAGAGTGCCAGGAATGAATATGTCAGAGTGAGAAGAGAGGCAGAGAGAAAATACGATAATGACAGCAAGAAAGGCAAAGACTCAGCCTAAATTGCTGCATAGACACATCAGGAGGAAAATAACAGTGAAGGAACAGGTAAAAAACGTAAGCGCGCAGGACTCTTAATTCTGTGGCGCGGGTTCGATTCCCGCACCAGGCAGAAACAAATGGGCAAAGTTTCTTTCCCCCTGAATGCCCCTGTTACCTAGCAGTAAATAGGTACCTGGGAGTTAGTCAGCTGTCACGGGTTGCTTCCTGGGGTGTGTGTGGAAAAAAACAGTAGTTAGTGAACAGTTGATTGACAGTTGAGAGGCGGGCGTCTCAATGTTCAGAGATGAACGTTCAATGAGACGTTCATCTCTCTCTCCCATTTCTATGTGGATTTTCCGCATGTTATATATATATATTAAGCATTATGTGGCAGCATTCGCCTATGTCACACTGTGCTTCTCTCACATATTTTGACATTAATAATAATAATAATAATAATAATTTTTATTTAGGCAAAGGTACATACATAAAGAGATTTTACAAAGTTTGTTGGCTTTATAGATAAGAGCTAGTACATACAATGCCTAAAGGCACTATTACGCAAAGCGTTTCGGGCATTAATTTTCTGGCTGTCACACAATAAATCAAAGTGTCAGATAACGCCAGAAAACCCTTAGCGCAAAACAGAACATAAACCTGTCAAATTCAGAATGGAAATAAATTTTGAGGAAGATCGTCGCATTAACCATTGACACATCTTCATTACATCACAAGTGCACACAGCCTACGGGCTCGCCATAGCCCGTGCTACTTGGAACTTTATGTTCCAAGCACAAACTTTATGTTCCAAGTAGCGAATCTTTAACAACAACAAGTGCATACACACACCTTGTGTGAAGGTCTTGTGTCAAACACAAGACGAAGCTGGAAAAAGTCCAACGGTATGCCACTAGGCTAGTCCCAGAACTAAGAGGCATGAGTTACGAGGAAAGGCTGCGGGAAATGCACCTTACGACACTGGAAGACAGAAGAGTAAGGGGGAGACATGATCACAACCTACAAAATCCTCAGAGGAATCGACCGGGTAAACAAGGATGAACTATTCAACACTGGTGGGACACGAACAAGGGGACACAGGTGGAAACTGAGTACCCACATGAGCCACAGAGACGTTAGAAGGAACTTTTTCAGTGTCAGAGTGGTTGACAAATGGAATGCATTAAGCAGTGATGTGGTGGAGGCTGACTCCACACACAGTTTCAAGTGTAGATATGATAGAGTCCAATAGGCTCAGGAACCTGTACACCAGTTGATTGACAGTTGAGAGGCGGGACCAAAGAGCCAAAGCTCAACCCCCGCAAGCACAAACAGGTGAGTATACACATCAGGCGCTGGGTAGTACGGAGTAGCTTCCTAAGACACACAATAACATCAGCAGTAACAAGAACAAATAACAATAGATGGAGGTGAAACAGTTTGAGGTTTACGGGTGAGAACTTCGCTATAACTCCCAAGTCCTCGGCCCATTCGCTAAAGCAACTGCCAGTTCGAAATAGTTTGGAAACGAAGGGTCGTTAGCACATTATGTTACGTGTTCATGACGGGAAATGTTGATGATCCAATATCTCCACGTGTTCAAGATGACCCAATATCTGCACGTGTTCAAAATGACCCAATATCTGCACGTGTTCAAAATGACCCAATATCTGCACGTGTTCAAAATGACCCAATATCTCCACGTGTTCAAAATGACCCAATATCTGCACGTGTTCAAAATGACCCAATATCTCCACGTGTTCAAGATGACCCAATATCTCCACGTGTTCAAGATGACCCAATATCTCCACGTGTTCAAAATGACCCAATATCTCCACGTGTTCAAGATGACCCAATATCTCCACGTGTTCAAAATGACCCAATATCTCCACGTGTTCAAGATGACCCAATATCTCCACGTGTTCAAGATGACCCAATATCTCCACGTGTTCAAAATGACCCAATATCTCCACGTGTTCAAGATGACCCAATATCTCCACGTGTTCAAGATGACCCAATATCTCCACGTGTTCAAGATGACCCAATATCTCCACGTGTTCAAAATGACCCAATATCTGCACGTGTTCAAAATGACCCAATATCTCCACGTGTTCAAGATGACCCAATATCTCCACGTGTTCAAAATGACCCAATATCTCCACGTGTTCAAAATGACCCAATATCTCCACGTGTTCAAAATGACCCAATATCCCCACGTGTTCCTGCAGTTCATCAATAAACATATAATATGGAGCACCAGATCAATGTCTACAATTCAAAAATGTGATCAATGGTGAACAATGTGGTCTATCGCATTATCTTAACAAGATATGCAAAACTATGGCCACTACAACACTTCATAAATTTCATGAATAAATAGTTTACAGATAATATTTTATGAACGGAATATGATAAGTGAATAACTTCCTCTCATATTGCCTAGATAACATTCATATGAGGACCAGACCGTTATAAAAAGTCATGTTATCGATTGAAGTATATTTAACAGTTGATATGTATTGAAAATGTTGATAATATAAATAATTACATTTATTTATAATTAGTACGAAAACCTGTGGATCACATTTAGGAAACAGGTTGGCTACCATAGCATTCTCTTAATTTATCAATAATAAATAATTAGTTTATTTAGGTAATAGTACATAATGAGTTAGAAGAATAATATTGGATTTCTAGATAGAGCAAGTATGTACTAAGCCTAAAGCCACTAATACTCACAGCGTTTCGAAAAATAAATCCGAATTCAGACCATCAATTCAAATTATTAAATGTGAATAGCTAATAACAGGCAAGTATAGAATCCCTGCAATGCTGCAGATAACTTAAAAATAACCTTTTTATCTTACAAATTTCAGAATATACCCCTAAAATAAAAAAGGTAACTTTAAAAATTATGTAAGATAATAGATAACAGATCTACGTACAATTCACACTAAATCTTCCATTTGACAATTTGTTTTCTTACGTTTCGTAAGGAAATCTTTGAGTGAGGTTTGCGAATGTCGTCTCTCAATATTGGGTGAGAGTCACGTTAGGATGCCAGTGGAAGTGTGACTGTCTTGACTCTTTCTTCCCTGCCTGGGTTATCTTGAGGTTATCTTGAGATGATTTCGGGGCTTTTCAGTGTCCCCGCGGCCCGGTCCTCAACCAGGCCTCCACCCCCAGGAAGCAGCCCGTGACAGCTGACTAACACCCAGGTACCTATTTTACTGCTAGGTAACAGGGGCATAGGGTGAATGAAACTCTGCCCATTGTTTCTCGCCGGCGCCTGGGATCGAACCCAGGACCACAGGATCACAAGTCCAGCGTGCTGTCCGCTCGGCCGACCGGCGCCTGGGATCGAACCCAGGACCACAAGTCCAGCGTGCTGTCCGCTCGGTCGACCGGCTCCCAACATGATAACCGTGAAATTTAGAACACGTGCCCGTGTTTGTAAACAAGGACCTGGGCACACTGCTGATGCTCAGCATGCAAACTTACTAAAAAAAAAAAATCCGCAATATGGATTGCCTATCATCCTCATGAATCCATCAAAATCTTCACGCCTGGTCTCCACTATCATCCACACCCGCAGTGCACCGAAAATCATTTTTTATTATTCCTTGTTTATCAATGTGTGCACATCCCAGCACCCCTATAGAGAGATGTATTCCCCGTGGCGCAGTGGTAAGATACCCGTCCTGCACTTCGCCAGCGATTTGGCTTGGGTTCGTATCCTGGCCGGGGAGAATTTACTTGACGCCAATCCTTAACTGTAGCCTCTGTTCACCCAGCAGTAAATGGATACCTGGTTGTTAAACGATTTGGCAGGTCGTATTCCGGGGAAAATTAGGATTTAGGACCTGCCCGAAACGCTATGCGTACTAGTGGCTTTACATGAATATAAACAACTCTAGTAAATATATGTAAAATAATATAAAAAAAGATGTGAGCACATCTCGTTACCTGATGCTGGTCAGGGCATGGTTAGCGTTCTGTTTACATGTGGTCAGCTGTTGTTAGCGTTCTGTTTACAACTGGTCAGCTGTTGTTAGCGTTCTGTTTACATCTGGTCAGCTGTTCTTAGCGTTCTGTTTACATCTGGTCAGCTGTTGTTAGCGTTCTGTTTACATCTGGTCAGCTGTTGTTAGTGTTCTATTTACATCTGGTCAGCTGTTGTTAGCGTTCTGTTTACAACTGGTCAGCTGTTGTTAGCGTTCTGTTTACATCTGGTCAGCTGTTGTTAGCGTTCTGTTTACAACTGGTCAGCTGTTGTTAGCGTTCTGTTTACATCTGGTCAGCTGTTCTTAGCGTTCTGTTTACATCTGGTCAGCTGTTCTTAGCGTTCTGTTTATATCTGGTCAGCTGTTGTTAGCGTTCTGTTTACAACTGGTAAGCTGTTGTTAGCGTTCTGTTTACATCTGGTCAGCTGTTGTTAGCGTTCTGTTTACATCTGGTCAGCTGTTGTTAGCGTTCTGTTTACATGGGGTCAGCTGTTGTTAGCATTCTGTTTACATCTGGTCAGCTGTTGTTAGCATTCTGTTTACAACTGGTAAGCTGTTGTTAGCATTCGGTTTACATCTGGTCAGCTGTTCTTAGCGTTCTGTTTACAACTGGTCAGCTGTTGTTAGCGTTCTGTTTACAACTGGTCAGCTGTTGTTAGCGTTCTGTTTACATCTGGTCAGCTGTTCTTAGCGTTCTGTTTACATCTGGTCAGCTGTTGTTAGTGTTCTGTTTACATCTGGTCAGCTGTTGTTAGCGTTCTGTTTACAACTGGTCAGCTGTTGTTAGCGTTCTGTTTACATCTGGTCAGCTGTTGTTAGCGTTCTGTTTACATCTGGTCAGCTGTTGTTAGCGTTCTGTTTACAACTGGTCAGCTGTTGTTAGCGTTCTGTTTACAACTGGTCAGCTGTTCTTAGCGTTCTGTTTACATCTGGTCAGCTGTTGTTAGTGTTCTGTTTACATCTAGTCAGCTGTTATTAGCGTTCTGTTTATATCTGGTCAGCTGTTGTTAGCATTCTGTTTACATCTGGTCAGCTGTTCTTAGCGTTCTGTTTATATCTGGTCAGCTGTTGTTAGAGTTCTGTTTACAACTGGTCAGCTGTTGTTAGCGTTGTTTACATCTGGTCAGCTGTTCTTAGCGTTCTGTTTATATCTGGTCAGCTGTTGTTAGCGTTCTGTTTACATCTGGTCAGCTGTTAGCTTTGTTTACATCTGGTCAGCTGTTGTTAGCGTTCTGTTTACATCTGGTCAGCTGTTGGCGTTGTTTACATCTGGTCAGCTGTTGTTAGCGTTCTGTTTACATCTGGTCAGCTGTTAGCGTTCTGTTTACATCTGGTCAGCTGTTCTTAGCGTTCTGTTTACATCTGGTCAGCTGTTAGCGTTGTTTACATCTGGTCAGCTGTTATTTTCGTCTTCTCTTCTCTCATTCAGCGTCTCGCTCAAGTAAATATATTATAAAGTAGGTTTTACTTGACGCAATATTTTGACGAGACGATAAACTTTTTGAAAATCAAACTATTTGTATTTGAGATTGTGAAACTAATATTTTATTATGCATACAAGAATATATTCTGGAGAAATTCGCAGTTTTCTTTCGATCGATTTGACCTTCGGCCAAAATATTCTTTGTTTCTCTCTCCTCCTTCCTTTCTAAACACGTTAGAAAAACATGATTATCTTTGATATTTATGTACAAGTATTGAGTCTTTCTTAGCATGTCATGTAAAGTTTCATTTCTAATGACAGGAGATTCATGTCTACATGTTCAACTGCCATCCTCTAGCCGTGTTGGGGGCGGGGCGTTCGATACATTTCTGAACTTCGTGGGCTCGCTAAGATCTTTTAAGAAGACAGCAAAGGCAGAGCCTGAGAGCCTCAGGCACCTTTGCATCACCATGAAAGGTTCCTTTGTTGGCAGAACGGAGGAGCGATGAAGTTGGCCGAATGATCCTTTGACTATAATTGTAGCAGCAGTGTTAATAGCTGAAGCAACAACTGAAGCAAAGGCTTTATCAGTAGAGGAAGACAGTTAACAAGAGTAATAGCAGCTATAACAGCAGCTGTAGAATCACAATAGAAACAGTATCAGTAAGAGTAGCAGTACATCACATTAAGCTGAATCAGTGATAGCAGCTGCAGTAGATTTTCTACTCTCGCAACCTTTCATGGAGGCTGAGATAACATAGGCATTCGCTGATAATACGAAGGTATTATGGAAGTTCTTTCTCTCGCTAGTTTGTCCAGACTTTGATGTCGCTCTTTTCTCTCAACTTTGTTATTCTCGTGGCTCAAGTTGAAAGATATCTGACTTCCTCGCGGGGTGTCCCGCCTGCTCAGCTGACTTAAAAAAGCGAAGATTGAAGTTAAACGTCATAGCATCATCAAAACTCTTATGCAGGCGATGAGTCACAATAACGTGGCTGAAGTATATTGGCCAGACCACACACTAGAAATTGAAGGGACGACGACGTTTCGGTCCGTCCTGGACCATTCTCAAGTCGACTGTGAGAATGGTCCAGGACGGACCGAAACGTCCACACACTAGAAATTGAAGGGACGACGACGTTTCGGTCCGTCCTGGACCATTCTCACAGTCGACTTGAGAATGGTCCAGGACGGACCGAAACGTCGTCGTCCCTTCAATTTCTAGTGTGTGGTCTGGTCAATATCAAAACTCTTACTCTCCGGAAATGTGTTCACAACCAAACGGCCTTATTTTTATCATATATAGATCTCTCGACTCTGTATCTGCAGTTACCTCGACACCAATTAGAAGTGTAGGTTACAGGAACGTCAGTGTTGACCAGACCACACACTAGAAGGTGAAGGGATGACGACGACGTTTCGGTCCGTCCTGGACCATTCTCAAGTCGACAGCGAGACTTGAGAATGGTCCAGGACGGACCGAAACGTCGTCGTCGTCCCTACACCTTCTAGTGTGTGGTCTGGTCAACTTACTTTAGCCACGTTATTGTGACTCATCGCCTGCCACGTCAGTGTTGCTCAGGTGAACCCGCTCATGAACCAATGTGTAATACAGCCCGTAATGTAAACCGCTCCCACTCTAAACCCTTAATCACAAAAATGCAAAAAATTGAATCTCTCAGGTTAGAGACGCACACAGAGATCACACTAACGTGATGCATCAAATGAACAAATCCAGTAGAACTTCGGTTTCAACCCTTTTAACCCTGTCGTAGCTCAGTCGATTAAGGCAGTGTCTGGGATGCTCCCGGACGCAGGTTCGAATCCTCGTCACGGCCCTTGTGGATTTGTTCCCAGGTTAGAGTCTATGTATCAAAGTCTGGCTGTATCAGCGTGTTATGGCAGATATATCGCGCCTGTTGTTCGATCTTTGAGGACGTGTAACCCGCTGTCAGCATGTCCTCTTAAAAAGAACGTCGCTTTTGGCCGTTTGCCCGTATGGCCGAATATGGACGTAATTTGAAAATGAAAAAAAAATTGAAAATAAATTTGGGATTTTTTTTTCAACAAGGGTAAGTTAAGGGTCCTCTGATAGGTTAGGTGGGCAGGAAATTCTCATAAAGTTTCAAAACGTTATGAAAAACGTTAATTGAAAGTTCCTCTTCTAAGCTGTCCGAGGAGGGCCGGATGACTCAAACAGAAAACGGAACAGAACGTCACTTTTGTGAGTCGATTTCATTTCAAATTACGTCCAAATTTGGCCATAGTGAGCATACCAGCCAAAAGTGACGTTATTTTTAAGAGGACGGGTTGGTGAGCGACACTCTGACTAAGACGGAGGAGCTGGTGGTGTATGGGAATACTGTCACTAGTTCTTGAGAGAGAGAGAGAGAGAGAGATACCTTGAGGTGCTTCCGGGGCTTAGTGTCCCCGCGGCCCGGTCGTCGACCAGGCCTCCTGGTTGCTGGACTGATCAACCAGGCTGTTAGACGCGGCTGCTCGCAGCCTGACGTATGAGTCACAGCCTGGTTGATCAGGTATCAAACAGAGGCTACAGTTAAGGAATTGTGCCCAGTAAATCCTCCCCGGCCAGGATACGAACCCATGACATAGCGCTCGCGGAACGCGAGGCGAGTGTCTTACCACTACACCACGGAGACTGTTTCCACGTTGAGATACGGCAAACTTCAGAAAATCTCAGTGGATAACAAAGCTTAAGACCAATAGAATCAATATTCTTCATACTCTTCATCCAAGAATTCAGGACTCACAACCCAAAGAGCTCTTAGATAGAGGAAAAAATTTATTGTTCCACACTGTATATAATGAGGTATACACCACCCTGAGATATAATGAAGATGAATGATTATTCTTATAACTTTATATTTTTATCCAACATCCTTGGATAAGAGCGATAACCAACGCTCAGTTCACAGCACTGCTCAGCACCCAGCCATGGGGTACAAGCCTAGCTGAGATATCACCAATCTCTCTCAGTAGATCTGCTCTACTGAGAGCAGTCACTGCTGGTCACCAGTGCTGGATCAGCTTTTTCCCTTGGCGGACGTGCTGAACAACGCTATCTACGACTTGAAGATAACTTTTTCCAGACGCTGTTTGATCTGTCTCTCTCTAAATGCTGAAATCAACAGAGAAAGTCGAGGGTTTGCGAGTGTGTGTGCAAAGGAATTAATCAGAGTCGAGGCTTATGGACGCCAACTGGCGAATTAGAAGATAGTGAAAAGGAACAAATCCACAAGGGCCGTGACGAGGATTCGAACCTGCGTCCGGGAGCATCCCAGACACTGCCTTAATCGACTGTGTCTGGGATGCTCCCGGACGCAGGTTCGAATCCTCGTCACGGCCCTTGTGAATTTGTTCATTTGATGCATCACGTTAGTGTGATCTCTGTGTGTGATAGTGAGAAAGAAACTAGATACAGAAGAGGGCTTCCATTGCAAGGTGCTAAACAAGCCGATTTTCTTATGCTACTTCCATTAGCATCAACTGCAGCAATAGTCTATCCATTAGCTGCAGTATCGTCTTAATACAGCACCATTATAATATCCCATTAGGTACAGATTCTGTTGAGAATCATCTATTCGATAATAAATAAATATGTTTATTCAGGTAAGGTACATACATACAAGTGATGTTACATTAATGGATCAATATATAGATAGAGCTAGTACATACAATGCCTAAAGCCACTATTACGCAATGCGTTTCGGGCAGGAATAAGATTGAAAGATGTTCAGGTAAATGCTCTAAAGGGCGTACAATACTTTTTTTAAGTAAGCAACTAGATTCTAGGAGTTTTCCTTCTCCAATTTCCGATACGTTACAACTGAACGCCGACCTGCATAAAGCGAGAGCGTCGCTCTACCGTCCGGCCCAAGTGGATGGGTATACTCTCTACAAAGTGAATAAAATATATTCCCCTTACTTCACTACAGCTCCAAATCTCACGAATAAACTACAAAAAGCGACTTTCCTTGATTTCACTAATTTAATATGTTTTAATTTATATTAAAATTAATAATTTTAATTTCTATAGTTTATTTTCACGGACGTATAATTTCACAGTCGTTCTCTCTACACCAAAAGAGCAAATTTTGACGCTTATGTGATCCAAAAATAAATTAATTAATTAATCCGTCTTGCCCATATACTGGTGACCAGCACATGGTCACTTATCAAACATCTCGCAAGAGATATTTGATAACTTAATAACAAAAAATGATAATCAATTTCAGGCACAATAATTAACCTCATTAAAACAAATAACGTTCAGGTGATTGTAGCTTCCAAACTGCCACAGACAACTGAATTAAAAACAAGCGAAGATCTTGTATCAATAACAAACAAATGGGACTTACAGAAATTACGTGCTAATCAACAACAAATTTGCTTCAAACACAATAATTACCACTTTGTTATCACTCAAAACCACTTAGAATGTTCAATATGACTAACAGTTAACAGGGGGCCTGTTGCTGAGTGGATAGCGCTCGGGACTCGTAATCCTAGGGACCGGGGATCGATCCCCGGCGATAGGGGAAACAAATGGCCAGAGTTTCTTTCATCCTGATGCCCCTGATATCTAGCAGTAAATTGGTATCTGGGAGTTAAGACAGCTGTTAAGGGCTGCTTTTGTGTGTGTGTGTGTGTGTCTAAAAACATTTCATTCGATTGATTGACAGTTGAGAGGCGGGCCGAAAGAGCCAGGGGCCAGATTCATGAAAGCACTTACGCAAGCACTTACGAACGTGTACATCTTTCCTCAATCTTTGACGGCTTTGGTTACATTTATTAAACAGTTTACAAGCATGAAAACTTGCCATTCAACTGTTGTTATTGTTATAAACAGCTTCCTGGTGCTTCGGACCTCATTAACTTTTTAATAATTGGAAATAAAGCCGCCAAAGATTAAGAAAAGATGTAAACGCTCGTAAGTGCTTTCGTGAATCTAGCCCCAGAGCTCAACCCCCGCAAGCACAACTCGGTGAATACTTAAGAGTACTGAATATAACTACCACTCAGAAACACTGAATATAACTGCCACTCAGAACAACAAATCATTACCCAGTCGAGCAGGTTGCTGGCCGCACTGAACTAGCTTCTCACTTCTGGCAATAAAAAAAGGACGTTTTTTCCCCCGGTGAAAAATTCAAAGCCCTAACTAAATATTTGTCAGGAAAAAGTAATTTTATCACACACCCACACACACACACACCCACACACACCCACACCCACACGATAAAAAACTTTTTCAGTTTAAAAGTCGTAAATAAATGGAAAGAATGCTTTGAGCATTTGCATTCGAATGCAAAGTATTAGGACAATGTATTGACCTAATGAACGTCAAAAGGCTAGTTTAAGACCCGATGCTCCACCCTGCAAGCTCAACTAGATGAGTATAACTAGATGAGTACAACTAGGCGAGTAAAAGTACTTGTGATCAAAGAGTGAGCCACAGAGAGCGAGAGAGAGAGAAAGAGAGAGACACAGAGAGAGACAGAGACAGAGAGACAGAGACAGAGAGAGAGAGACAGAGAGAGAGAGACAGAGAGAGAGAGACAGAGAGAGAGACAGAGACAGACAGAGACAGAGAGAGAGAGACAGAGAGAGAGAGACAGAGAGAGACACACAGAGAGACACAGAGAGACACAGAGAGACACAGAGAGAGAGAGACAGAGAGAGAGAGACAGAGAGAGAGAGACAGAGAGAGACACACAGAGAGACAGAGATATTGGAAGACAAGTTCCCCACACCACAAAATACATAGAAACACAGCTATCAGGCAGTAATTCCCCCTTACCCAATTATCTACAAGGAAGATCCCAACATCCAGAGAACACTCCTTGTGAACACACACACACACACACACACACACACACACACACACACACACACACACACACACACACACACACACACACACGTGAATACATTTCGTGTGACTATACACACACACACACACACACACACACACACACACACACACACACACACACACACACACACACACACACACACACAAGTGAATACATTTCGTGTGACTATACGCACACACACACACAAGTGAATACATTTCGTGTGACTATACGCACGCACACACACACACACACACACACACACACACAAGTGAATACATTTCGTGTGACTATACACACACACACACACACACACACAAGTGAATACATTTCGTGTGACTATACGCACACACACACACGCGCACACACACACACACACACACGCACACACACACATATTCGAGCAGACATTCACACACGCACCGACGCAAGAGTTGACACAGGATGGAGAGTGAACCTGAACGGAAATTGACGGATGTTGGTTTTTGCACTTGTGAAAGCGATGCGCGTGTTTGTCTGTCCTACCGAGTGCATAGAAGAGATGGCTGGGAGGAGAAGGAGCAGGAGAAAGATGGGTCGGGAAGGAGCAGGAGAGAGCTGCCTACACAGAAGGTGGTGCGTAGAATAAGATTAAGATAACGGTGGTGGAAGTGCATGGTGAGTTTAGGTTTAGAACTGTGAATAGGGAAGGTTATCTTGATGTTATCTTGAGATGATTTCGGGGCTTTTTAGTGTCCCTGCGGCCCGGTCCTCGACCAGGTCTCCATCCCCAGGAAGCAGCCAGTGACAGCTGACTAACACCCAGGTACCTATTTTACTGCTAGGTAAGAGGGGCATAGGGTGAAAGAAACTCTGCCCATTGCTTCTCGCCGGCGCCTGGGATCGAACCCAGAACCACAGGATCATAAGTCCAGCGTGCTGTCCGCTCGGCCGACCGGCTCAGGAGGGAAGGAAGCAAAGAAGAAAGGAAGAGTGAACAGCATGGATGGAATAGAGATGTGTGTGTGTGGGATAGGATAGGTTAGGATAAGTTATGACAGGTTGGGTTGGGTATGGTCAATTTAGCACATGCTTTTGAGTCCGTTCTGACAACTCTAGAGGATGACCTGACCTATCCTCACTCAGTTAGTATTTTTAGTATCGTTTCTAGTATTAATTATGCTCCGAGCATCACTCCAAGCACGGCCAAGCACGGCCAAGCACGGCCAAGCACGGCCTCCAGGTACGTTCAGCGACACTCTTCAAGCCAATGTCGCTAATGCAGATTCAACGTACCATCATTTGCAGCAATAACCAGACACCGGAATGATGCTTGAGCTGGCTTTGGGACATGTTAAGATCCAGAACACTTATTTTCCTGTGGTCTGCGAGGGAGTGCCATGGGAGCCGAGTGCCATGAGTGCCATGGGAGCCGAGTGCCATGGGAGCCGAGTGCCACAAGTTCGAGCTCACAAGGAACACCGCTGTAATTATCGGAAATGGCGGATATATAAGGCGTCTTCATCAACCTCAGATAATTCAATTATTACACACTTGAGAACCACTTAACGCTCTGAATTACCGTGGAAATGAGGATGAATCTCTACATCACACGCGGATCGGTTCAAAGCTCCTTGAAGAAAGAACTTTGGTAGAGAGCCGGTCGGCCGAGCGGACAGCACGGCCGACACCACTTGTGATCCTGTGGTCCCGGGTTCGATCCAGGGCGCCGGCGAGATTGGGCAGAGTTTCTTTCACCCTATGCCCCTGTTACATCTATGCCCCTGGAAGATATCTTTAGACACGTAACGAATGCTTGAAAATTTCCGAATGAATCATTGACAACTTACAAAATTATAACACCTAACAGGGTCCACCTGGGTCATTAGTGAAACACTCTCACCATTCAAGAACCATAGTTACAAAATATATGATCCAATTTTGCGAGCTTCCGCTCTTATTTTCCAATTGGTTTCCACAACTTTGTAAACATTTTCTTTCAGATATATATAAATTTCCTCGTTTTCTGCCATGATATGGATAAATACAAGGACCTCTTATGCTCACCAATAACTGCAAGCATCGGTCAAATTGATCACGGAGATATTTACATGTTGGCGCTGATCCAGAAGGAATAGTGAAAAGGAGCAGAAGAACGCAAACATAGGTGACATCGCCAGAGACTTTCTATCTTGGCCGGAAACTTCGGGAGGTGTTTACCAGGGAGCAGCGAAGACCCTTGAAGCCTTCTGTCAGCATCTCCACCGTCTGTGGCTCTTGTGAGAAGGGGACAGACCTCCACCGTCTGTGGCTCTTGTGAGAAGGGGACAGACCTCCACCGTCTGTGGCTCTTGTGAGAAAGGACAGACGGCTGTCAAGATCTGCTTAGTCAGTAATAATTCTGCTGCTACGGCTTCTGAGTTTGTTTATGCAGCAGCTGCTCCTTGAGGTATTTATGCTATATATATATGTTTGTTGCTGCTTCTGTTACTGCTGCTGCTACTGTTACTGCTGCTGCTACTGTTACTGTTGCTGCCGCTGTTACTGCTACTGTTGTTTTTCCTACTGTTGCTGCTATTGTTGCAACTGCTGTTACTACATCTGTTGCTGTTCCAACTATTATTGTGACTTCTGTTACTGCTGCTGCTGCTGTTACTGCTACTGTCAATGTTGTATTTGTTCTTGTTGCTCATGCTGCTGCTGCTAAATTTGTTCTACAGGCTACATTGTTCTAGTAATGCTGATAACGGTGACGTTACGGACAGTGCTGGATTGATAACTGATATCGGGGTTACTTTAGCTGATACAGATACTCTTGCTGATACAGATACTCCTGCTGATATAGCTGATACCACTTCCGTTATCACTGCTTTATACTATTAGAGATCGTGTTCGGCGGTTCTTCTGGCAGCTACCCTCTATGTCTGCTTGATTGGTGGTCCATTTTGGCTTTTGGAATGGCGCGACTGAGCACCAATTTACCGCCAACTTTCAATTTCGAGGTCAATAGCTGGCCCCACTAAATTCACGAGTTTTCACAGAACGAGACGGGAAGGTGAACTGGGGTTGAGATAAAGGGGCAGCGAGCAACTCTCCATCACACAAAGATTGGGCCAGTTGCTGGTAGTGAAAAACTGGAACATTGGAACGTTTCCAACGACGAGAAGTCTCCTACGGGCTCACCATAGCCTGTGCTACTTGGAACTTTGTTCCGGGCAGCGAATCTTTAACAAGAAGAAGATTCCTTAGTGTCCCCTTAACAGCTGTTTCCCGGATGTCGTGAAGGCAGGGTCACAAGGTCATTAGCGACAGTTTTGAGTGATTGGGCTAAAGTCTCTTCTGAGTGGTAATTGCCACAGTCTGGTTAATCAGACTTAATACACGTAAAATGAATCATAGTTGGTTCTGAATTCGTTTAAGATGATTTTCCTGGTGAATCTATTTGAATCTATTTATGTAAATGACTTAGATGGGAGAATTTTGGGAGAAAAATGGCTGGGAGAATTTTGATATAAATATATATTATATGTACCTCAGTTGTAATCCACGTCTCGGAGTTTTAGGAACGAGAAAGTCTGACGCTATGAACAAATCCACAAGGGCCGTGACCAGGGTTCGAACCTACGTCCTAAAGGATCCCAGACGCGTCTTAATCGACTGAGCTACGACATGGTCAAAAGAACTATTCTGACGCTATTGCTCAGCGATAGTCAAGTCTGAGGTCTATCGCTAGCCCGTGTTTTTGCGATTCCGGCAGAGAGAAAGTAATATATATTTTGTTACTCCATTTATTGTGACCCCTTTCACTTGACGCAGACAAATCCTTCATCTGATCTGCTCGTCTGTCCTTCAACTGACAGAAGTTAATTATTCATTTGACTAACATTAATCTTTTACCCGATACATTATTCATTCAACTGACGAATACATTAATCCTTGACTAGTTGACAATCGACTTGAGAATAGTCCAGGACGGACCGAAACGTCGTCGTCGTCCCTTCACCTTCTAGTGTGTGGTCTGGTCAACATACTTCAGCCACGTTATTGTGACTCCTCGCCAACATTAATCCTTCACCAGAAGACGACAGGATGTGCAACTTTAGGTAATTTGGAATTAAACAAGATTTAAGGTTAATTTGCATTACATCTCACCTAAGAAATATTTCTACTAAGCAGGGGCCAGATTCACGAAAGCACTTACGCAAGCACTTACGAACCTGTACATCTTTTCTCAATCTTTGGCGGCTTTGTTTCCAATTATTAAACAGTTTATGAGCTCCGAAGCACCAGGAGGCTGTTTATAACAATGACAAAAGTTGAATAAGAAGTTTTCATGCTTGTAAACTGTTTAATAAATGTAACCAAAGCCGTCAAAGATTGAGGAAAGATGTACACGTTCGTAAGTGCTTGCGTAACTGCTTTCGTGAATCTGGTCCCTGATCTTCCACCGTTATTGCTAGAACTCTCACCTTGTCTTGTATTCTCTCTCATTAATACAATATCTTCAAAAATAAATTTGCCAACAAAATTATAGATTAATCACCTGCAAAGGCTTGAGCCACCTTCTCTAATTAGCGATAATTACACTAATGATCAGACGAACATGAAAACATTGACCAGCTTCGTTAAATAACGTTTTCACTCAATAGTAATCTTATCTCTCTCTCCTTCAAAGCAGCAAGGGTTCGAAACCTGCTGTTATATAGATGTATATCTTAAGTCTTAAAGCTGAGGTATTGGTGCTTGCGGGGCCTCTTCGTTATCCGCTTTAATTAATACATTTTCTCAGGGAATCATTTTAAGACTTCGTGGTTGGCACCGGGCGTAATGAAAAGTCAACAGGTAATTTTAAAGGTTTACAATCCATGTGCAGGCGAGGAGTCACAATAACGTGGCTGAAGTATGTTGACCAGACCACACACTAGAAATTGAAGGGACGACGACGTTTCGGTCCGTCCTGGACCATTCTCAAGTCGATTGAGGTCCCTGATTTTCGTTTACGTTTACAATCCATGTCAATAGAGTTGTAATATACTCTAAAATTGTGCTTTTGAGAAGGTAATATGTGTTTTGTGCTGACAATATGCGACACTAAGTGCTGACAGGTGACGTAAGTGACAAGGGAGAACTGACAGTTGACGTAGGGTAACAAGGATAGTTGACAGCTATCACAGTCAGACCGGACAGTTGACGATAATTGATTCATAGGCAAGATGGCCAGTTTCACGACCACTGTCTATCTGTGTCCCGTCTTCCCAGTACTCTGTCGTATAACGCTTTGAAACTACTGACAGTAGTGGCCTCCACCACCACCCATTTAATATCCACTACGGGCTCGCCATAGCCCGTGCTACTTGGAACTTCTTGTTTCAGGTAACGAATCTTTAACAACATCAACAACCACCACCTCTCTGAGCTTGTTAAAACCTTCTATCACTTTGTTTGCAAAAAAAAAAAAAAAAACTTTCTAATATTTGTTCTTGTGTGTAAATGTGTGTGTGTGTGTGTGTGTGTGTATTTGCCTAGTTGTATTCACCTAGTTGTGCTTGCGGGGGTTGAGCTCTGACTCTTTGGTCCCGCCTCTCAACTGTCAATCAACTGGTGTACAGGTTCCTGAGCCTATTGGGCTCTATCATATCTACATTTGGAACTGTGTATGGAGTCAGCCTCCACCACATCACTTCCTAATGCATTCCATTTATTAACTACTCTGACACTGAAAAAGTTCTTTCTAATGTCTCTGTGGCTCATTTGGGTACTCAGCTTCCACCTGTGTCACCTTGTTCGTGTCCCACCCGTGCTGAAGAGTTTGTCTTTGTCCACCCTGTCAATTCCCCTGAGAATTTTGTAGGTGGTTATCATGTCTCCCCTTACTCTTCTGTGTGTGTGTGTGTGTGTGTGTGTGTGTGTGTGTGTGTGTGTGTGTGTGTGTGTGTGTGTGTGTGTGTGTGTGTTTTCATGTGCAAGTGTACTTTCATGAATTTCTTTACAGAAACAAACTCCTAGAAACAATTTAAAAGATGTTGATGAAAGTACCAATTCATCCCAATAACAATAAAAGATCCCAATGATCCAATTATTTTTTTGGTTAATTTTGAAAGATTTGCGCCTTAATTTATCGTTCGAACTAACGGAGACGCCATAAGCAAACTTCATTCTCTTTGTTCCAACGAACGAAATTGCGAAATCATCGGGAGAAATGATGGCTATTTGATGATGATGATTCTTTGATGCCTTAAGAATCGAGCCAATATATATGAGGTGTGTGGCAGAGTGGGGGGGGAAGGGGGAGTGGGGGGCGGAGGAATAGGGGGGGAGAAGGGAGGGGGGGAGAAGGGAGTGGTGGGAGAAGGGAGGGGGGGGGGAAAATAGCATCCTACCTGATAGCGGCTCATCAACTGAGATGACTGTGTACCTTCAAGGCGCTCTCTAACACCGTTGCTGCTTCTGTTGCTGCTCCTGTTGCTGCTCCAAGATATTCTTGTCCCCTTCTAGTTCTCATTCTGTTGCTGTTCCTGTTAAATCTGTTGGCTCTGGTGTCGCTGTGTCTTCGCCTGTTGACGAAACTATTGATTTTCCCAACCGAAGATGATTTTGCTGCTGGCGCTGTCTGTGCAGCTGCTGCTGGTGCTGTCTGTGCAGCTGCTGGTGCTGTCTGTGCAACTGCTGGTGCTGTCTGTGCAGCTGCTGGTGCTGTCTGTGCAACTGCTGGTGCTGTCTGTGCAACTGCTGGTGCTGTCTGTGCAGCTGCTGGTGCTGTCTGTGCAACTGCTGGTGCTGTCTGTGCAGCTGCTGCTGGTGCTGTCTGTGCAGCTGCTGCTGGTGCTGTCTGTGCAGCTGCTGCTGGTGCTGTCTGTGCAGCTGCTGCTGGCGCTGTCTGTGCAGCAGCTGCTGGCGCTGTCTCTGCAGCTGCTGCTGGCGCTGTCTGTGCAGCAGCTGCTGGCGCTGTCTGTGCAGCTGCTGCTGGCGCTGTCTGTGCAGCTGCTGCTGGTGCTGTCTGTGCAGCTGCTGCTGGTGCTGTCTGTGCAACTGCTGCTGGTGCTGTCTGTGCAGCTGCTGCTGGCGCTGTCTGCGCAGCTGCTGCTGCCTCACACGCTCCTCCAATTATTGACAAGTCCAGCTCCTCCCAGCAGCTGTATCACCACAAGGTCTTTCTAGAACCGTAAACTTTGATTAATTCCTGCAAGCTTGGCGAGGTGCCAAGCGAGGCTCCAGACACAAGTGCACTTCCTGCCTAATTATTAAAATGGAAAATTTTTTCCAGTTTAAATCGATTTTCATCGCTTGCAAGGTATTGAATGTTTATTGAAGGCTTCGCAAGAGGTTTTAATGTATAATTCCAACAGAGGGCAGTGACTAGAGCCATATAAATTTGGTGTATATAAGTGGTTTCTTCATAACTATGTATATGGATAAACTATGTTTATCACTCAATGTTTAAGACAAGTTGACATGTAATTTACTACGAAGAGGCTGTAGAAGCACATTGATTTCTACTATCCCTATTAGTCATGCCTCGCTAGTGCTACAAGCTCGCATACTGTACCTGCTGACCAGACCACACACTAGAAGGTGAAGGGACGACGACGACGTTTCGGTCCGTCCTGGACCATTCTCAAGTCGAATGTGTCTCACAATCGACTTGAGAATGGTCCAGGACGGACCGAAACGTCGTCGTCGTCGTCGTCCCTTCAACTTCTAGTGTGTGCGGTCTGGTCAACATACTTTAGCCACGTTATTGTGACTCCTCGCCTGCATACTGTACAAGCATTCGTTACTACTCACATGCAGACTATTCCTGCCTCAGGGCTCGTTAACAAGCAGACAATTCCTGCCTCAGGGCTCGTTAACAAGCAGACAATTCCTGCCTCAGGGCTCGTTAACAAGCAGACAATTCCTGCCTCAGGGCTCGTTAACAAGCAGACAATTCCTGCCTCAGGGCTCGTTAACAAGCAGACTATTCCTGCCTCAGGGCTCGTTAACAAGCAGACTATTCCTGCCTCAGGGCTCGTTAACAAGCAGACTATTCCTGCCTCAGGGCTCGTTAACAAGCAGACTATTCCTGCCTCAGGGCTCGTTAACAAGCAGACTATTCCTGCCTCAGGGCTCGTTAACAAGCAGACAATTCCTGCCTCAGGGCTCGTTAACAAGCAGACAATTCCTGCCTCAGGGCTCGTTAACAATCAAACTACAAGTCCCGACACTTGACACTCGACTTCCGACGCTGAAAACTAAACGTCGACATGTTTATCACGACTGAAGAAATATTCGAAGCTGATAATATTTTAGACGCAGTTCCAGATAGAATTCAGGAAGTCTTGTGAATATTCAGATTCTTTACGGAGCATTAGGTAGAGCACTTGAGGACTGATTCTTACGATTGTGAGCTTTTAGGGAAGGGGGAAGGAAGGAACTATCAGGGGGGGAAAGTGCCAAGCCATTACGACTATATAGCACTGGGAAGTTGTCTGGATAAGGATTTGGGATGGGACGGGGGGGGGTAAGGAATGGTGCCCAACCACTTTAAGACGTTCGAGGATTGAACGCCGACCTGCATGAAGCGAGACCGTCGCTCTACCGTCCAGCCCAAGTGGTTGGACTAGGGGAGGGGGAAGGTTGAGACGTCTCCCAGCACAACCAACCAGAAATTGACAGTTTGGTGTTTAACAGCAAGCAGGAAATGAATGTATCATTTCAGAACTACATATGAAGTTACATATAGGCCACTGCCTGACCACATGTAAGTGCTGCAGCTGTATAGATACATTCATTGCAACCCCCCCCCCCTACATACACATGTTGCAATCGTTTATGTATTGAGTGTTATCATAGGCTATATTAACGAGGCTGAGGAAACCTTCTTAGTTCCATCTTGCTTCTCTAATTACTCTTTCCTTACTCTTTATTTTAATCTTCGCATCCATTTTTGGAATTAGAAATATATTAGCACATATTTCTAATTCATATATGTATATAATATACATATTTCTGAATTTCCCATTTAAAAAACATTTTGCCACGGGAGGTATAAATCGCTGACTACTTATGCAGTCCAGTATTGGAAATTTATCAAGTTCAATTTAAATTAAACGGAACCTGTCAGCTGAAAGTGTGTGATTATAGATTTATTTCTCTGTCTCTCTCTGTCTCTCTCTTTCTCTGTCTCTCTCTCCGCATCCCCCTGTCCGTACCTGTCTCTCAGTATCCCTCTCTCAGTATCCTATATCTCACTCTCATTATCCTTTATCTCACTCAGTATCCTATATCTCACTCTCAGTATCTCTCACTATCTCACTTCATATGTAGTGGGAGTGTGATAGTGTCATCAGCAGACGATGAGTCACAATAACGTGGCTGAAGATATGATGACCAAAACCACTCATCAGAAGATAAGGAGACGGCGACGTTTCGGTCCGTCCTGGACCATTAGGAAGTCAATTGCGACTTGATAATGGTCCTGGACGGACCGAAACGTCGCCGTCGTCTCCTTTAGTCTTCTGTATCATCAACCTGATCATCACATGATGTAGCGCTTGCCTGTTACCGTGTGTGTTACATTCATTTGAATCATCAGGGAATCGAACTCGGGACTGTAAACTAGGAGCCCGTCACTCTAGGCTTGAGGAAGTGACACTGTTACCAATCTAAGTAATTAAACCTGTTCTTGAGTTCGATTCTGGTATATGGGAGCATTAAACTCCTTTATCCAAGTCGTAAAGAATTTACAAAGTTAAAAAAAAAATATTCCAGAGAATTTAGAGTAAAAGAGAGAGTATTCACCTTGTTGTGTTTGCGGGGGTTGAGCTTTGCTCTTTCGGCCCGCCTCTCAACTGTCAATCAACTATTTTTACTATTTTTTTTCCACACCACACACATATACACCCCAGAAGCAGTCCGTGACCGCTGACTAACTCCCAGGTACCTATTTACTGCTAGGTAACAGGGGCATTCAGGATGAAAGAAACTTTGCCCATTCGTTTCTGCCTGGTGCGGGAATCGAACCTGCGCCACAGAATTACGAGTCCTGCGCGCTATCCACCAGGCTACGAGGCCCCCAAAGAGAGAGTGTGTGTGTGTGTGTGTGTGTGTGTGTGTGTGTGTGTGTGTGTGTGTGTGTGTGTGTGTGTGTGTGTACGCGCGCGTGTGTGCGCGCGCGCGTGCATACACTATACAAATATTTCAAACAAAATTTGCCATTCACACGAGAGAGAAAAACCTAATTTAGCCAAGTTTTCCCCAAGATGTCGCCACGGACGAGGTCTTGGGAGGAACACTAAAGGTTCCACTGAACGGTCGAATTGTGCCCTAAATTACCCCCAACGAGCTGACCCTTGACCCAGCCACTTAAGGTCACTTCAACCCCAGCGAGGTTATCGAACCCTGACCAGCCACTCCATGTTGTGTGGTAATTTTCTTCACATTTATTGGTCAGTAAATGTTACTTTATATTCTGAGAAATCTTGAAGCAGTCATTGTCCAGGGCTGAGAGATGCTGAAGGCAGCTTCCAGGGCTGAGAGATGCTGAAGGCAGCTTCCAGGGCTGAGAGCCACATGCTGAAGGCAGCTTCCAGTGCTGAGAGATGCTGAAGGCAGCTTCCAGGGCTGAGAGCCACATGCTGAAGGCAGCTTCCAGTGCTGAGAGGCTCTTGCTGAAGGCAACTTCCAGGGCTGAGAGATGCTGAAGGCAACTTCCAGGGCTGAGAGATGCTGAAGGCAACTTCCAGAGCTGAGAGATGCTGAAGGCAGCTTCCAGAGCTGAGAGATGCTGAAGGCAGCTTCCAGGGCTGAGAGATGCTGAAGGCAGCTTCCAACGCTGAGAGCCACATACTGAAGACACACAACTAAATATATTGCAATTCTGACTATTTCAGCACTTTGATAAGTATTAAAACTCTGGTATCAAACAACGAAACAGATGTCAAGTCCTGGACGCAGTTTTATTTGTAAGTTTACAGTCAAATATATCGCCATACAATAGTGGCTGGCGGCTTGACTACGTGAAGCGTTGGTATTAAAAGTCCGTGTTGACTTGGACCAGAACAAAGGGCCAATCTATACACAATGGAGTACTGGGAGTCAGGTTTTTTGGCCGTCGAAAACTTTCATTACTTACGGCCTTGTTTATATAAATATCTGCCAGAGTTGTTTTTTGACGGAGTTGGGGCTTAATAACCCCTCTGTCTGCCATTCACGTTTCTAGGTAGGGTTTATGTTTGGTGTAGCAGTCCCCTGTGGCACAGTGGTAAGGCAGTCCCCTGTGGCACAGTGGTAAGGCAGTCTACGTGGCACAGTGGTAAGGCAGTCCCCGTGGCCCAGTGGTAAGGCAGTCTACGTGGCACAGTGGTAAGGCAGTCCCCGTGGCACACTGGTAAGGCACTCGTTCCGCGCTTCAAGAGCCATTTGGCCTGGGTTCGTATCCTGGCCGGGGAGGATTGGCCCAGGTGAACGGAACATGTATATCATTCTTACTCCCGCAATTATTCATATAGGACAACAAAACGCTTATTTTTTTTCTCTCTCTTTCCTTTACCTTATTTTCCTTGTGTTGGTCCCGGGGATCCATATCCCTACGGCACAGTTTCTGACCAAGCCCCTTGGTATAGGCAACCTGGCTGTTAGATCAATTCGTCTTAATAGAACGTCGCATTTTGACGTATACTCTAAGGCCAAAATAGTGGACAAATAAATGGTAGCGGCTGGCGAAATTGACATACTGTCCCGTTTTCTGTTGTGGGTCCTCTGGTAGGTTAGGATAAGGGCATTTTAGTACGACTGTTTCTTGACGTTGGGAAGCGTTAGAAGGACGGGCTGGTTAGACGCAGCTGCCCATAGTCTGATTGGTCAGTTATGCCTTAAAACCCATTGACTTTGTAACCTGATTCTTCCTAGGGAGCCGGTCGGCCGAGCGGACAGCACGCTGGACTTGTGATCCTGTTGCCCCGGGTTCGATCCTGGGCGCCGGCGAGAAATAATGGGCAGAGTTTCTTTCACCCTATGCTCCCCTGTTACCTAGCAGTAAAATAGGTACCTGGGTGTTAGTCAGCTGTCACGGGCTGCTTCCTGGGGGTGGAGGCCTGGTCGAGGACCGGGCCGCGGGGACACTAAAGCCCTGAAATCTTCTCAAGATAACCTCAAGAATGTCTTCTATCGCGTCTCAATGTTGCAAAACGTTGCAATTTGCTCGTACAAAACCTTGAAGCGTCTTCAGACTAGTCACTTTTTTTCCCTATGACACTTTTTCCTCTGGTTGTACAAGTGTTAAACACGGTCTGAGAAGTCCTACAAATCTTGTAATAGTTAATATATGTTATCTTGAGGTTATCTTGAGATGATTTCGGGGCTTTTTAGTGTCCCCGCGGCCCGGTCCTCGACCAGGCCTCCACCCCCAGGAAGCAGCCCGTGACAGCTGACTAACACCCAGGTACCTATTTTACTGCTTGGTAACAGGGGCATAGGGTGAAAGAAACTCTGCCATTGCTTTGGCGCTTCCCTCAACCCTCGTTTATAAAAGTTGAAATATCCCAGACGTAAAAGAAACTGGGGAATCTTCAAAGATTCCCCAAAGATTCCTTCAAAGATTCCCCAAATCTTCAAAGATTAACAGGAAAAAATATCCCAAGCCAGATAGCTTCAACAGATGCTAAAAAAAGAAGAAAGGGGAAGTATGCAAAAAAAGTCCTCAAATCACATCAATTTTCTCCTCTGTGGAAAACGCTTTTGTGTGGTGGCAGAAGCCATGGCCAGGTGAGGCGAGGCCGCTGGAGCAGTGGTTACCTTGAGGTGCTTCCGGGGCTCAGCGTCCCCGCGGCCCAGTCGTCGACCAGGCCTCCTGGTTGCTGGCGGAATGTTGCTGAAGGATTTTGTGTTCACCTACCATGAATAATGGAGCAGGTAGGCCCGGAGTGGTAGGAGTGAGAGGGTAGAGAAGCTACAGAGATACTCATGAAGAATGCGGAACAGATAGTGTTGATAGTGTGATGATAGTACTACGGACTCGCACGCTTGGTGGCCGCGGTTCGAGACCCTATACAGTCCAGGGGCCAGATTCACGAAGCAGTTACGCAAGCACTTACGAACCTGGGGCCAGATTTACGACGCAGTTACGCAAGCACTTACGAACCTGGGGCCAGATTCACGACGCAGTTACGCAAGCACTTACGAACCTGGGGCCAGATTCACGAAGCAGTTACGCAAGCACTTACGAACCTGGGGCCAGATTCACGACGCAGTTACGCAAGCACTTACGAACCTGGGGCCAGATTCCCGACGCAGTTACGCAAGCACTTACGAACCTGGGGCCAGATTCACGAAGCAGTTACGCGAGCACTTACGAACCTGTACATCTTTTCTCAATCTTTGGCGGCTTTGTTTACAATTATTAAACAGTTAATGAGCTCCGAAGCACCAGGAGGCTGTTTATAACAATAACAACAGTTGACTGGCAAGTTTTCATGCTTGTAAACTGTTTAATAAATGTAACCAAAGCCGTCAAAGATTGAGGAAAGATGTACACGTTCGTAAGTGCTTGCGTAACTGCTTCGTGAATCTCAGGTGGACAAAAAGAAAGGCAAGATATCAGTGAAAGGATTTCGTGAGAGATCAGCGGGACTTTGATATAGTTTTTTTAAGAGATAATTAACATTTTTTTTTAGTGGGAGTTTACAAACATCAGTTCAGTAACTAAGTGTAATTTTAGAGAGAATTTATCTGATATTTATCTATAGATGAAGGCCTCTACTTTGCCTTGCAAAGTAGAAGCCCCTTTCGGCTTCTACTTTGCCTTCCAGCTACCAAAGGGGCTTCTACTTTGACTTGCAGTCACCAAAGGGGCTTCTACTTTGCCTTGCAACCACCAAAGGGGCTTCTACTTTGACTTGCAGTCACCAAAGGGGCTTCTACTTTGCCTTCCAGCTACCAAAGAGGCTTCTACTTTGCCTTCCAGCTACCAAAGGGGCTTCTACTTTGCCTTCCAGCTACCAAAGGGGCTTCTACTTTGCCTTCCAGCTACCAAAGGGGCTTCTACTTTGCCTTCCAGCTACCAAAGGGGCTTCTACTTTGCCTTCCAGCTACCAAAGGGGCTTCTACTTTGCCTTCCAGCTACCAAAGGGGCTTCTACTTTTCCTTCCAGCTACCAAAGGGGCTTCTACTTTTCCTTCCAGCCACCAAAGGGGCTTCTACTGTGCTTTGCGGCCACCAAAGGGGCTTCTACTTTGCCTTCCAGCCACCAAAGGGGCTTCTACTTTGCCTTGCACATACCAAATGGATTTCTGTGGGTCGTAACTGCCATAAAGACTGCCGCAGCAACTTTACAAAGTGCTTCTGTGATTCACGAAAACCGAATATATTACTCTAGTTTGTAACAGGTCAAGCAAGTACTACATGTGCTACTACATGTGTGCTATTTACATGTGCTCTTCCTAGCAAGTACCACATGTGCTACTCTACCTCTAACAACGAACATTAATCAATACGAATATTAAACTCAGTAACTTGGTGACAATAGCAACATTTTTAATAATAGTATTGCTATATTTCACCGAGAAGCAATGAACACTATCGAAGCTAGAAGCCGTGATGAGAACAAAGTGAACAATGAGGTCGAGTGACTGCAGTTTGCAATTGCAGAGATAGGAATGAGAGCTAAAAGAGGAATGAGAGAGCGAGGGGAGATACAGAGGGGAGAGAGAGTTAGGGCTCAGACACACACACTGACATACCAGAGGCACATGGCATGGAGAGTCGACAATTTTAAGAATTCCAATTTTGGAAGATACATGTTGATGTATCATGGGCAGCAGGGTTGTGGGGGGGGGGATTGAAGGGTAGGGAGAATGGAAGGCCTGGACAGGCTGAGAGAGCTGGAGATACGGAGTGTGGGAGAGGCTAGAAAAGCCAATACATATGTGGGAACAAATCCACAAGGGCCGTGACGAGGATTCGAACCTGCGTCCGGGAGCATCCCAGACACTGCCTTAATAGCTACTTGTGGATTTGTTCATTTGATGCATCACGTTAGTGTGATCTGTGTGTGTGTGACATATGTGGGAGATATAGTATCTATCTACTGCTCCGTGACATAGTTATCTGCATTGTAAAATTCATTATGTTACATCTAGTTCATCATAGTGAAAATCAAACAGTTAGCTCTAGAGAATATAACAGCACATAGGTTACAGTATCAGGAAGAATATCAGAACCATTCAAAACTAGGAATAGATTTAGTTTAACAAAAAATTAATTGACAAAATCAACTGAATATCAAATTATATATAGTTTTACAACGAATAAGCGAATATTTTTTTATGAATACATTAGGTACATCTGCATTAGTACAGCTACCCCTAGACTATATGAAGTGGAGTACAGTGTGTCAAAAAAGCTAACTAGGTGATGCTAAAAAATCCCCATCACACAGGATGGTTAGTCATACAGAGGCATGTGATAAGCGGTCTGCACTGGCATACTCTGGATGCATTTTGAGGATATCATCAACACAAGAGTGAATAAGGTAGCAGTGGTAATACAAGTCCCCATCTCGCAGGATGGTTAGTCATACAGAGCCATGTGTTTAATAGCCTGCACTGGCAAATTTTGGGTACACTGTGAGGATATCTTCAAGAACACGAGAGTGAATAAAGTAATTGCAAAGCTCCAGGTACCTTATGCCAACTGGTCTGAAAGGTCTAATAACTGGGCATTCAGTGATGTAGCGCTGGAGATCGTGCTGTATTGGTCCAAACACTCAGATCTGATAGGAAAGAACTTACTGACTCCCAACGACCTGAAAGTACTAGTATAAAAAGCTATGATTTGTTCAGATCTGAAACCTACATCTATGGGCAGCACAAAACGTCCACTAGACTGTGCGACACAGTGGTTGCAAGGATCAGGTTGGTTTACCGTTACCTGTGGCAGGTGGCTACCGTTACCTGTGGCAGGTGGCTACCGTTACCTGTGGCAGGTGGCTACCGTTACCTGTGGCAGGTGGCTACCGTTACCTGTGGCAGGTGGCTACCGTTACCTGTGGCAGGTGGCTACCGTTACCTGTGGCAGGTGGCTACCGTTACCTGTGGCAGGTGGCTACAGGTGACGGATCTCCCAATCCTGAGCACTCCAGTTGCAAACTCTGTGAGCAGGAACTACGGAAATGCTCAGCGAATAGTACGAGAAACATATGAACAAGTCTCCGGAAAGACTATCCCCCACTTCCCCACCACAAAAATACTACAATAGGTGAATGTTTTCACAACGAAGTGTATTACCCGGCGCACTTAAGTCGAGAAATGCATAGCCCTCGTATTTCTATTCACAAGATAGGACTGAATCCCACAACAAAAGCATCTTCAAGCAAATGCTTCCCGGTTCAGCTATAGAATGGTCCAAGCTTTCTACATGAATTTCAGAAGTTAGTCGAGTATTTGCGGCGAATACAGCCGTGCCAGGTGACATGTTACAGTGCCTTCGGGTAGAGGACCATCTTGCTTTACTTTATATATTAAAATAGATATGCACTAGAATCTAGAATATGACAATAACTGTATGGAAATGTAAAGTAAGATGACGTTTAGTACCAACACATACAGAGAGGGAGGGGAGAGAGCGAGAGAGGAGGAGGAGGAGGAGGAGGAGGAGAGAGAGAGAGAGAGAGAGAGAGAGAGAGAGAGAGAGAGAGAGAGAGAGAGAGAGAGAGAGAGAGAGAGAGCAAGCAAGAGAGGGAAAGAGGGAGAGAGAAAGAGAGGGGAAGAGGGAGAGAGAGGAGCGGAGAGGAGGAGAGAGGGGGAAAGAGGGACAGAAAAAGAGAGGGGAAGAGAGAGAGAAAGAGAGGGAAAGAGGAGTGGGGAGAGGAGAGAGAGACCACTACTAAATTTCACAGTGAATGTTTTCTCTCTGTGTACTTAAGTCGAAAAATTATAAGATTGAATTCAAACCACAAAAAGCCTCTTTTCTTGTTTTTTCCATCATACCTAAATTTTCATCCGTCGTTCTCATACTTATCCTATTTGTTCCCAAATTGTTTTGCTATACCCTCTATTCTCTCTCTCATCCTTCTACTCATCATCCTTCCTCTTATTTCCTGTCATCCTTCCCATCCATCTCTCTCACGTTGCAGAATTCTCCTCTTCTATTTTTTATTACTCATTATTCACATACAATTACTCCGAAGTTGCTTCTTCTCTTCCTGTTCCTCCAAGTCTTTCTTCTCCTTCCGTTTCTCTTCCACTTTCAAATATTCCACCAGTTCATCTCCCATGCAAGATTGCACGCTCCATTTAGACTTGGTAGAGGCATATTAGCATTTTTGGCTACGAATTTCCTATTTATTCTTTGGAGTGCATTAAAGAGACACACAAGTTAAGACTTGCCAAGTATCTCTCCGCTGAGTGCCACGCTCTATCTTCAGGAGAGAGAGAGAGAGAGAGAGAGAGAGAGAGAGAGAGAGAGAGAGAGAGAGAGAGAGAGAGAGCGAGAGCGAGAGCGAGAGAGAGAGAGAGAGAGAGACAGAGAGACATACAGAGACATACAGAGACAGAGACATAGAGACAGAGACATAGAGACAGAGACTGAGATAGAGATAGAGACAGAGACAGAGACAGAGAAAGAGACAGAGATAGAGACAGAGAGAAAGGATAAACAGGAAGACCAGGAACAAAGGTAACATGAGGAAGGTGATAATGTGAATATATAAAAAGAGAGATAATGAGGGAGAAAATGAAAAGGAAGAACAGGAATAAAAAAAATCCCCAAAAAATTTAAAAGATGAACAGAAAGACGAACAAGATAAAAGATAGGAGATAAAAGAGCCAATGGACGACGAAGAACAATTAAGAAAACAGAGATAAAGTTTGTATTATACGAAGAGAAGAACTGGAAAGTGATATTAAAAAAAAAAGTAACAGCAATTTAATATTACACACACACACACACACACACACGTCTCTTATTTATAAAGGTTAAGATAGCTTCTATAACAACTAGTGTGATATTAAACACTTAACTGCTGAAGGTGATTAAGATGCTTTTACAAGCTCAGGTTATAGCTACATGCATTGTATAACAGATGTATTACATATTGTATAGATACAATACATTGTTTAACAGATGTATTACATTGTCAACCTTGAGTACAAGTCCAATATATCATCAAGTGTTCCAGTATTCATATAGTATATACAAAGTTTAACATACCATACTTAGGAACTGGTATGCTGTGGTGGGTATGTGGGCCTGCGGGCCGCTCCAAGCAACAGCCTGGTGGACCAAACTCTCACAGGTCAAGCCTGGCCTCGGGCCGGGCTTGGGGAGTAGAAGAACTCCCAGAACCCCATCAACCAGGTATCAACCAGATATACATACATGTATGTTTAACATTCATCACAGGAAAGCGAAAGTCAGTCAATATGGGACATTCTACAAAATAATGTTCAAGTGAATGCATGTTTTCTCTTTCACAAAGTTGACACATTGTGTACTCGATATTTGGGTTTTGAGAAAGCTGCCAGATACGTCTATATCCCAGGCGTATTCTGGCCACTATAACATCACATTGCCAAGTTCTTGCTCTATTAATTTCATATAAATGTCTCTTCATGGCATTTATCAAATTTTAATCCTACAACTTCAGCTCTTTGTGAATTTGTTGAGTCAGTGAGATTTTCATTAGATATTTAAGCATTCTCTTTGTCACTGCTAATGAAACAGACATATTAATTTCTACTACTGGGTTTCAACAGGCTGTTTTTACAAGCATTTAAACAGTGTCATCCAGTGGCAGAGACAAAAAATACAATAATACTAATCTTTATACTAATCATACTGGAGCCGGTCGGCTGAGCGAACAGCAAGCTGGACTTGTGATCCTGTGGTCCCGGGTTCGACTCCGGGTGCCGGCGAGAAACAACGGGCAGAGTTTCTTTCACCCTATATCCCCTGTTACCTAGCAGTAAAAATAGGTACCTGGGTGTTAGTCAGCTATCACGGGCTGCTTCCTAGGGGTGGAGGCCTAGTCGAGGACCGGGCCGCGGGGACACTAAAAAGCCCCGAAATCATCTCAAGATAATCTCAAGAAATTAAAAACGACAACATAGCGACCTAGACCATCCAGGTTCCCTCGCTAACCCTCCAGCACATCAAAGGACGACTCACACAAAGTCGTTATTCGGACAAAGAGACTTAAATAATCACGTTATAGCCCTATCAGCGTTCGTTTGTTTGGTATTAAGGCTGTCTTGTATTGACTCGTAGAGACCACATTATCTCTCAAGACGCTCTAATTGATGTGAGGAGCTGTTTGTGGATATGCGCGTCTCACACACACGCAGATATTAAACAAACCCATATATACACACACAGATCACACTAACGTGATGCATCAAATGAACAAATCCACAAGGGCCGTGACGAGGATTCGAACCTGCGTCCGGGAGCATCCCAGACACAGCCTTAATCGACTGAGCTACGACAGGGTAAAAGGGTTGAAACCGAAGTTCTACTGAACTATATATATACTCCGCAGAGGCACTCACACTCACAAACACTGCCACTCTCAACTCTCACACTTAGTCCAAATACCAACGCACTCTGGTCTAGGACCGGGCCGCGGGGACGCTAAATCCCGAAATCATCTCAAGGCAACCATCAAAATCTTCCCCTCCCCGCCCCCCCCCTCCCCAACCCCTTTCCGTTGTTGTTGTTAAAAATTTGCTACCCGAAAGTAAGTTCCAAGTAGCACGGGCTATGGTGAGCCCGTAGTGCCTTTCAAACCCCTTTCCGCAGCTTCCTCTCACAGCTACTTGTCCCGCTCCTGTGCCAGGTATGTTACGGGCTCACCATTCAACCCGTTCTCGCAAATTTAATAAGTCAATATTGACTTATTAAATATGTGCATAGGTGACACACTTAACATAATAGTTGCCCTTGAAAAGCTTCATAGAAAACACCGACCTTACCTAACCTACTTAGTATGTTAAGATAAGCATCTTATTGCTTCGTAATTACAATTATTACCTAACCTATACCTATAATAGGTTAAGTAACAATTGTAATTACGAAGCTATAAGATGCTTATTTTAACATACTAAGTAGGTTAGGTAAGGTCGGTGTTTTCTATGAAGCTTTTCAAGGGAAACTAGTATGTTTAGTATGTCACCTATGCACGCAACTAATAAGTCAATATTGACTTATTAAATTTGCGAGAACGGGTTGGTCCATTACAACCTGCGTCTGTGGGGTTGACCGCTTTCATAAATTTTAACATGCTGTTTATTCAAAACAGGAATTTTCTCAAATATAAATTAATATTTTGATATATTAACATATTGTGCATATATAGGCATAGGTTAGGTTAGGTGGTTGGGTTAGGTTAGGTTAGGTGGTTGGGTTAGGTTAGGTGGTTAGGTTAGGTGGTTGGGTTCTGTTGGCGATTATTTGTATTTGTAGTACGTGGGTGAAGCATTTACAGCGTTGTGGTTCGAACATAATTCGTCAGTGAAGCACTTGTTCCGGAAGTGTTCGAACGAAATGAGTTGTGAGTCGTGTGTAAACCGTTTTTCATTCATAAACAGGGGGTTTGGCGGGTGGGTGGAATCACTTTTGGATCTTTGTTTGGAGGACGGCCTGCACCATAGCCCGTGCTACTTGGAACTTGTTCCGAGTAGCTGAATCTATAACAACAACAACCCTCCAATCTATGATTCTACAACCTCCACCCTCTACTGTTAGTGTTACACAGTTCACACAACTTCACGTTCGCTCAGTCAATTTATTCCCCCCACTAATAATCTGTTCTTTCTCTGACACACAAACACACATACGCAGACATGTGTCTAGGAAGCAGCCCGTGGCACCTGTCTAACTCCCAGGTACCTATTTGCTGCTAGGTAAACAGAGCATCAGGTGAAAGATACTCTTGTCTTTTACTCGGCTGGGAGGATCAGTTTCTGTGTGAGTAAGCGTGTGTGTGTGTGAGAGAGTGAGTGAGTGCGTGCGTGCGTGTGCGCGTTAGCGTGCGTGTGCGCGTTAGCGTGCGTACCTGCCTCCATCTGTTGTGGAACAGGAGCAGAGAAAAACTGTGAACGGTGATGGCAATCTCCTTCACTACCATTCCGCCAGAGGAAAACATGTTGTCTCTCTCCTCTCTCTCTCAGGTGAGAGAGCGAGCGAGCCCGCAGCATCCACGTCTCAGAGTCACCTGAACTTCTCCTCAATATTGACCCGGAATGATATGCAAATTTCAAATAGCTTTATTCTCAGTTTTAACCCGACTGCTCTTTGGCACTCTACAAGTCCCTAAACTACCCTTTTACCTGACCATCGGGTTGTTATTGTTAAGATGTCCTCAGTGAAAAATCAAATATTATGCAAATGTATTTCCTAACATTTAGTTGCTTAAGAGCAAACACAGCTTTGGTATCATCTATCAACCCGTTTTCGCACTTTCGTATAGTCAATATCGACTTATTTAATACGTGCATATGTGACATACTAAACATACTAGTTTACCTTGAAAAGCTTCATAGAAAACACCGACCTTACCTAACCTTCTTAGTATGTTAAGATAAGCATCTTATTGCTTCGTAATTACAATTATTACTTAACCTATTATAGGTATAGGTTAAGTAATAATTGTAATTATGAAGCAATAAGATATGTGTGTGTGTGTGTGTGTGTTCTTGTATGTGTGTTATATTCTTGTGTGGGGGGGATTATATTCTTGTGTGGGGGGGAAAATATTCTTGTGTGTGTGGGGGATTATATTCTTGTGTGGGGGGGATTATATTCTTGTGTGGGGGGGAAAATATTCTTGTGTGTGTGGGGGATTATATTCTTGTGTGGGGGGGATTATATTCTTGTGTGTGTGGGGTTTATATTCTTGTGTGGGGGGATTATATTCTTGTATATGTCTGTTCTTATACTTTCGTGTGTATGATTTGTTTTTGTGTTCTTAGATTCCTGTAACTGTATAGTGTGATTTTTACCAAATAACTTAAGGCAATCCCAAATTAAATAGTTTAATAATAATAATATATTATTTCATCACTAGCTTCCTTAAAGTCCTAATACACACACCAAAACCATCAATAAATACACACACACAGATCACACTAACGTGATGCATCAAATGAACAAAAATGCATTTGTTCATCAACAAATATCCATATTTTAACGTGAAGTTGTTGAGTTCGCAGCAATTTCCCCATTATGGATTTTTTTCCAGGTGCGTGTTGACACCAGCTGTGGCGCAGCTGGTCTCTAGGACAACGTGTGTGGGGAAAAAAAATTATAGAAGGAATTAAAGATGTTTTGTACGGAGTGACCTTTCTTGCTCTTTCTTCGCCTCGTAGACGGGTCGTGTTTGAAGGCTTCTGTTGCCTGGGAGGGGGGGAGGGGGGGGGGAAGCCCTGTAATTAGAAGGTGGAGTGGGGGGTGGGGGGGGGGGAAGGGGGGGGGGTATAAAAACTATAGAGGATTCTATACAAGTTGAAATCTTGCATGCCAAGTGGTGGTTAAATGGAAGGTGGCACCACTCTGGCACTTGGTAACTGGCCAATTCGTACTTGAGAGCTGGAGAAACTACTCGTGAGAGAGAGAGAGAGAGAGAGAGAGAGAGAGAGAGGAGGAGGGGGGGGGGGCTCCACTCCTCCAATTTACCCCTACTCCCCTTCCCCTAAATAACGTCCCCCCCCTAACAATGCCCCCCACTACATAACGCCCCCCTACTACATAACAATGCCCCCACTAAACACAACACATACAGGGAAGGGCCACACTGCTGCCACTCACCACTCCGGCGAGTCCCGCTTACGAACCTGTCACGAAATCGAATTACGTCCCTAATGCATCATAATCATGCCAATTAAGCAACATAATCCTGGCCCCAAGTCCGAACAGAGCCGATAAAAATGATCAAAACGAACATGAAGCGCCCTGAAACAACTAATTAGCGAGAGACAAATTACTCGCTTAGATTAAAGAGACTGTCCATTGATATGACTTGTCTGAGTTGTTTTTATGGACTGTCTGGGGCCCCCCAGTCATGGACAGGGGTCTCCAGTTATGGTCAGGGAGGGCTCCAGTCATGGCCAGGGAGGGCTCCAGTCATGGCCAGGGGGGGGGGCCCAGTCATGGTCAGGGAGGGCTCCAGTCATGGTCAGGGAGGGCTCCAGTCATGGCCAGGGGGGGCCCAGTCATGGCCAGGGGCCTCCAGTCATGGTTAGGGGCTTCCAGTCATGGCCAAGGGGGGCCCAGTCATGGCCAGGGGCTCGTCATGGCCAGGGGGCTCTAGTCATGGCCAAGGGGGGCCCAGTCATGGTCAGGGGCTTCCAGTCATGGCCAAGGGGGGCCCAGTCATGGCCAGGGGGGCTTCAGTCATGGCCAGGGGCTCCAGTCATGGCCAGGGGCCTCCAGTCATGGTCAGGGGCTTCCAGTCATGGCCAAGGGGGGCTTCAGTCATGGCCAGGGGGGCTTCAGTCATGGCCAGGGGGCCCAGTCATGGCCAGGGGGGCTTTAGTCATGGCCAGGGACCTCCAGTCATGGCACAGTCCCTTCCTCATCTCAGGACTCCAAGAACCATTGCACTGGTGTTTTATAATAAGCTCAAAATCTATCTGAAATGTCACCGACACACAAGGTAATTTTAAATGTGAGTGAGCAGCGCTTATATCACCCTTTGAATACATTAAAAACCTTCTCTCGTCGCCTCACGTGAACAGCAGCGGAAGATTGGGATGAGCTTTAACAGTTGGGAACAGTTTCTTTGGGGAAGAGTTTTGTTTAAACCACACTAAGGGTGCCAAGTGTGGTGATTCCGTGGCGACACTGGCTATTACTTGCCCTGCCTCCTCTCTCTCTCTCATACAACACACACACTTATACAACACACCCGATCATACAACACACCCTTTCCTCCTTCTCAGGCCGGGAATGCAAGCGACTTCATGACATATAGGTAAACACATATATCCTATACTGTAAACTAACAGGTGCGGTGCAAGAAGTTATAGTTATCAATGCAGGCGATGAGTCACAATAACGTGGCTGAAGTATGTTGACCAGACCACACACTAGAAATGGAAGGGACGACGACGTTTCGGTCCGTCCTGGACCATTCTCAAGTCGATTGTGATGAGGACAGGTAGGGACAGGCATTAAATAGGCAAGAGAGAGCTGAGGAGGAAAGTCAGGTGTAGGGGATAGTAGTAATGAGAACTGCAGCAGGCCTATTGGCCCATACGAGGCAGCTCCTATTATAACCACCGAAGAAGATAGTTGCCTCGTGGAGACCAATGCCTCGTGTGTCCACAACTCTAAAAGTCAGATTTGATATAGAATTCGAGCGTCAAAAGGTCAAGTTAATACGTTAAGAGGTTCAACAAGGTTAGTAACGGGGGTATGAATACGATAGGTCTGCCTTTTGCACTTAGATATTGTTTGGTAGGCAATGTTAGGAAAGTAACTTTGAAAACCTTACCATATCCCATCACAAATTCCCCTTTCCCTATCCCGTTATCCTTATCCTCCTAACCCTATCACTCTCCACTCCGTTCTCCGTATTTCCTTATCCAGTACACGCTAACATTAGCTAGCCTTCAGCTTCTCAGTGTAAATTTACAGAGTTGAATCCTGAAAATGATTAAAAACTTGAAGTATTCAGCCGGTTGGTCAGTAAACTTCTGCGCTGGCTGGGATAACTGTCCAGGGGTTAATAGGTCAAAGTTAGTATCAAAGTATAGTTGTACGGTAGAAAACAGTACACAGCTACACGTCCCGACTCACCCACATAGGTCACTGTAGGTAAATTGTTACTAAATGTAGCCCTTAACGAACCTATTCATTTAGAAGGGTGGAAATAGCTTCTAAAGGGTGACGCTAAGTGACGGCACTTCAACAAATGTGTCTTTCTCTCTCTCATTCACTCTCTCTCTCATTCACTCTCTCTCTCATTCACTCTCTCTCATTCACTCTCTCTCTCATTCACTCTCTCTCTCATTCACTCTCTCTCTCATTCACTCTCTCTCTCATTCACTCTCTCTCTCATTCACTCTCTCTCTCATTCACTCTCTCTCTCATTCACTCTCTCTCTCATTCACTCTCTCTCTCATTCACTCTCTCTCTCATTCACTCTCTCTCTCATTCACTCTCTCTCTCATTCACTCTCTCTCTCATTCACTCTCTCTCTCATTCACTCTCTCTCTCATTCACTCTCTCTCTCATTCACTCTCTCTCTCATTCACTCTCTCTCATTCACTCTCTCTCATTCACTCTCTCTCATTCACTCTCTCTCTCATTCATTCTCTCTCTCTCTCTCTCATTCACTCTCTCTCTCTCTCTCTCTCTCTCTGCCTCTCTCATTCTTTGTCTCTCTCTCTCTCTGCCTCTCTCTCAATACTAGCATATTGCACTCCGACTTAATATTCTGACATACAGCCTCGCCAAGGCCAGGCGAACAAGATCTACCAAATGGAATAACGTCCCGCGGTTCCATAGACTGTAGTTGACAATATCTTTGTGTCAGTGGGTGTTTCTGCGGCTGGCTCCCTGAAGGTAGGCGAGGGGTAAAGGTCAAAGGTCATACAGTGCCGTCACGTCATCAGTTACTTGACGCTTTCTTAGCAACGTCCACCAATGATAGTGCTGCTATCTTGCTTTCTCTCAAGTAGCTTTCTTCTGTCTTCTGGCTTGTTCACTTTCAATCTTGCCCTCACGGCGTTCTGTGTGTCTTCAAGATGCTAATGTGTGTGTTTTATACGATTCATGTGTCTCATGCACTCATTTCTCATGCATTCATGTGTCTCATGCACTCATTTCTCATGTGCTCCGGGGGTTAGATTCAGGAAGCAGTTACGCAAGTACTTACGAACGTGTACATCTTTCCTCAATCTTTGACGGCTTTGGTTACATTTATTAAACAGTTTACAAGCATGAAAACTTGCCAATCAACTGTTGTTATTGTTATAAACAGCCTCCTGGTGCTTCGGAGCTCATTAACTGTTTAATAATTGTAAACAAAGCCGCCAAAGATTGAGAAAAGATGGACAGGTTCGTAACTGCTTCGTGAATCTGGTCCCTGTTTCTCATGTCCCTCCCTATCCCCTATCTCTCACACGCCCGGGTCTGAATTGTCACTTCTAACACCTAACGTTGCCAGCTAATGTTTGTGTAGTCCCCCCCCCCTACCCACCAGGAGAGCAGAGATCAGCAAACAAGGATCACAAACAACAATTCTCTCTCTGTTCCCATTGCGTCTTTAGAGCAAACAGTAACTTGTATACAGGACACCAGTACTGATGCCACTGTCCCAAGTGACAGATAACCTCATGATCGTCTCAAGATAACCTCAAGATAACCTCAAGAGGCCGCCAACCCCCTTGGAAACCTCAGGCAACAGTGGCTACTGACTATCTTGAGGTTATCTTGAGATGATTTCAGGGCTTTTTAGTGTCCCCGCGGCCCGGTCCTCGACCAGGCCTCCACCCCCAGGAAGCAGCCCGTGACAGCTGACACGTAACACCCAGGTACCTATTTTGCTGCTAGGTAACAGGGGGCATAGGGTGAAAGAAAGTCTGCCCATTGTTTCTCGCCGGCGCCTGGGATCGAACCCAGGACCACAGGATCACAAGTCCAGCGTGCTGTCCGCTCGGCCGACCGGCTCCCCGTTATATTATCAACGTTATATTTTCTCAGCTAGGATATATTTTCAACAAAAATCGCATACTTTTCTGAAAATTATAACGTGGTAAACTATAAAATAACATTCCGTCACTTATGGCGGAAAGAGTTATAGTGAATGTCTGATATAATGTATATAGAGACAAGTCTATTGTAATATGAAGATACCATGCAGCTAATATCTTCACAATCTTCACATTATTATATCACTATTTTTATTATATGTGCTAATTATTTCATTATATATTTTGTATTAAAAAAAATTGATTTTTATTTTAAATTAGTGTAAAAAAAATTCAGAGACCGCTGAATTTGGAGAGAAAATCCGCATGTTATGAACGGTGGACAGCAGAGGGCTGTCATGTGTGTGTGATAGAGCAGACGATTGTCATGTGTGTGTGAGAGAGCAGACGGCTGTCATGTGTGTGTGAGAGCAGACTGCTGCCATGTGTGAGAGAGAGCAGACGGCTGTCATGTGTGAGAGAGAGCAGACGACTGTCATGTGTGTGAGAGCAGACAGTGAACATTAACAGAGCAGGATTAACACGAACAATAATTCAATTCTGACATTTTTGTTCATCAAATACTCGTCCACATCAACTCTCGCTTTAATTACCGCTCACATAAAGGAAATTAATGCTGACCTCAGTTTTAATTTATCGCAAACTTTACTGTCTGACTTCTGAGTATAATGACTTTACTGACGAGTGCCCGGATGTAGTTGCTTTATTGACCAGTAACCAGAGTTTTCGGTTGCATATTGGCTTGGGGACCATTCAAGCTTGTTCGAATTTGTGTTGTTCACGTGACCTCAACAAGTGAGGTGATTCGATGATATATCTAGGCCCAAGAAGACTGTAGAATGCTGTCGGGGTGTTGGGTAAAAGTCTCCCGACTTCCAACATTTTGTACAGTCAGTATTGTCTCGTGGTTAAAGTACTGGATACGCTAGGTATCTAGGTACTGCTAGGTAACAGGGGCACAGGCTGAAAGAAACTCTGCCCATTGTTTCTCGCCGGCGCCAGGGATCAAACCCGGGACCACAGGATCACAAGCCCAGCGTGCTATCCGCTCGGCCGACTGGCTCCCCATAGAAGCCCTAAACTAGAAAATATTCAACAAGGAATATGCAGTCATATTGAATGAAACATGTTTAAATGAAAACCTGCTGCCAGTATACATAAATATAATGATATATATATATATATATATATATATATTATATATATATATATATATATGGGCCTTATGAATATAGCCATACACATTCTATTCCCCTGGGCTCTATCTTCATAAACATATATTTGCATTATACATAACATGATCTTGAACATAGAAAAATATAATAAAGACGAATAAGAGGAAGTCATTATTTTTGAACAGGGAATCAGTGGATAAGTTTTCACCATACAAGGCTAAAAGGCAATTATTTATATTATATATATATATATATATATATATATATATATATATATATATATATATATATATATATATATATATGTCGTACCTAGTAGCCAGAACGCACTTCTCAGCCTACTATGCAAGGCCCAATTTGCCTAATAAGCCAAGTTTTCATGAATTAATAGTTTTTCGACTACCTAACCTACCTAACCTAACCTAACTTTTTCGGCTACCTAACCTAACCGATAAAGATAAGTTAGGTTAGGTTAGGTAGGGTTGGTTAGGTTCGGTCATATATCTACGTTAATTTTAACTCAAATAAAAAAAATTGACCTCATACATAATGAAATGAGTAACTTTATCATTTCATAAGAAAAAAATTAGAGAAAGTATATTAATTCAGGAAAACTTGGTTTATTAGGCAAATTGGGCCTTGCATAGTAGGCTCAGAAGTGCGTTCTGGCTACTAGGTACGACATATATATATATATATATATATATATATATATATATATATATATATATATATGTGTGTGTGTCTTTGTGGATTTTTCTTTCAACACAAAATATTCACTTTAATAAATTCCTACTAGCGATAAAAGCCTTACATGGCGCCATCTATCAAATTGGGGATAAAAAAGTTATATGAATCCGCCCCTACACCATTGATCTATTTTTGTGAGTTCCCAATTTTAGCAATTTAACCTTTGCTAAAGAGATTTTTTTTGTTTAATAGTGAATGGAATAGGTGGAAAGGGACAGATTTTGAAGGGAAAGGGTGAAATGGAAGAGAGTTTGAGAAGATACTAAAGAAAATTAGTGGAGTAATGTTGAAAACTCACCTAATTGAGCTTGTGGGGGTTGAGCTCCGGCTCTTTGGTCCCAGTCTCAACTGTCAATCAACTGATGGTACGTGGTTCATGGTGACGGTGAAGACATGGCAGTATGGTGCAGGAAATGGTGTACAGTGAGATGGTGATGGTGTAATCAGG
>NC_091233.1:18647812-18800312 GCF_040958095.1 Procambarus clarkii
CTTGGCCTGGACGGTACAGCAATGGTCTCGCTTCATGCAGGTCGACGTTCAATCCCCGACCGTCCAAGTGGTTGGGCACCATTCCTTTCCCCCGTCCCATCCCAAATCCTTATCCTGACCCCTTCCCAGTACTATATAGTCGTAATAGCTTGGCGCTTTCCCCTTGATAACTCCCTCTCTCCCTCCCCCTCTCTCTCTCCCCTCTCTCTCACTCTCTCCCCCCTCTCTCCCCTCTCTCTCTCCCCCCTCTCTCCCCCCTCTCCCCTCTCTCCCCTCTCCTCTCTCTCTCCCCTCTCTCTCTCTCTCCTCTCTCTCCCCTTTCTCTCCTCTCTCTCCTCTCTCTCCCCTCTCTCCCTCTCTCTCACTCTCTCTCCCCCCTCTCTCCCCCCTCTCTCTCCTCTCTCTCCCCTCTCTCTCCCCTCTCTCTCTCCTCTCTCTCTCTCTCCTCTCTCTCTCTCCCCTCTCTCTCTCTCCTCTCTCTCCTCTCTCTCTCCCCCCCCTCTCTCTCCCCTCTCTCTCCCCTCTCTAGGCCAGTGGGCTCCCGGGGATCAGCCCCAGTAGAGGGGGTCGAGGACATGGCAGCATCTCCGTGTAATACTGGAGTTTACCCGCCCAGAAACCACCAGCCAATGTTGACATTGGAGTCAATGACGTCAGCCGTGGCGGGAGATATCAGGTCGCAGCCGTGGCGGGAGATATCAGGTCGCAGCCGTGGCGGGAGATATCAGGTCGCAGCCGACTCTTCCAGTAAGAGGTGCGTTTTGGGTACTTATTTATGAATGCTATTGGCATTTATAAATAAGTATCATAATATAATATTGGCATTTTCATAATATTCATAATATAATATTGGCATTTTCGAGTAAGCACGTACAATGTACGTATTTATGGGGAATAATAGGAATGTGTACTTTATATATACTTATGTTGTGCATTGTTATAGGGAGAGGGAGAGAGGGAGAGAGGGGGGAGAGAGAGAGCTAGAGAGAGCTAGAGAGAGCTAGAGAGAGCGAGAGCTAAAGAGAGAGAGCGAGAGAGAGCTAGAGAGAGCTAGAGAGAGCTAGAGAGAGCGAGAGAGCTAGAGAGAGCGAGAGAGAGCTAGAGAGAGCGAGAGAGCCCGAGAGAGCTAGAGAGAGCGAGAGCGAGAGCGAGAGCGAGAGCGAGAGAGAGAGCGAGAGAGAGAGCGAGAGAGAGAGCGAGAGAGAGAGCGAGAGAGAGAGCGAGAGAGCTAGAGAGAGCGAGAGAGTGAGAGAGAGAGAGCGAGAGAGTGAGAGAGAGAGAGAGAGAGCGAGAGAGAGAGAGAGAGAGCGAGAGAGAGAGAGAGCGAGAGAGCGAGAGAGCGAGAGAGAGAGAGAGAGAGAGAGCGAGAGAGCGAGCGAGAGAGAGAGAGAGAGCGAGAGAGAGAGAGCAGGGGTCGGGGAGAGCAAAGAGAGACGACCAGACTTAACGAGCAGTTGAAACTTGCCTCCACGTCATAATTAGTTAATGAAGATAACGACCCGTAATAATTACTCGTACGCTAAGCTTTTAAGAGGCGAGGTGCTAATGGCCCTTAGTGGTGACCCCTGGCACTCAGGTGGCACTCAGGTGGCACTCAGGCCACATCTCACCCTGTGTGTTGAACTCTTAATTAACCTCTGACCTCACCCTCAGGTGACTGACCTTGTTTTGACCTTTTGACTAGGTTTCCCCGGCAATCCTGTGTTGATATCTGGCCTTTGGGGTTCACCTCTGTCCCGACTGTGTGAGCCTTTGGCACCAAAGTGGTCTTTCGCACTCTTATTAAGGTGCTGGATCGGCCATGTGGCACTCGAGGGGGCCTCGTAGCCTGGTGGATAGCGCGCAGGACTCGTAATTCTGTGGCGCGGGTTCGATTCCCGCACGAGGCAGAAACAAATGGGCAAAGTTTCTTTCACCCTGAATGCCCCTGTTACCTAGCAGTAAATAGGTACCTGGGAGTTAGTCAGCTGTCACGGGCTGCTTCCTGGGGGTGGAGGACCTGGTCGAGGACCGGGCCGCGGGGACACTAAAGCCCCGAAATCATCTCAAGATAACCTCAAGAAGATAACCTCGACGTCATAAGGTGTTCGGTTCAGTTTAGCTTCGTCTTTGGCACTCAAATGTTGACCCTCCTGGCACTAGTGTCTTAACCCTCGTCGTGTGTTGACCTTTAATCTCCGACAATCATTCCTCTTCAGAATGAGTCAAGTGTCAAATGAAAGGTTAATACTATCAATTAAGTTTTGGCATCATGACGAATTTTTCAGTCAAGAACTGTCTTCAGCCTTCAAAGGAGCCGGTCGGCCGAGCGGACAGGACGCTGGACTTGTAATCCTGTGGTCCTGGGTTCGATTCCAGGCGCCGGCGAGAAACACTGGGCAGAGTTTCTTTTCACCCTATGCCCCTGTTACCTAGCAGTAAAATAGGTACCTGGGTGTTAGTCAGTTGTCACGGGCTGCTTCCTGGGGGTGGAGACCTGGTCGAGGACCGGGCCGCGGGGACACTAAAAAGCCCCGAAATCATCTTTAAGATAACCTCAAGATATAACCTGGTTTTCGCTGTTTCATTCACCACAAGCTCAAAGCTGAAAGCTTGTGTACACAAATGCACACGTGGGCAATTTCTCAATTTTATGTATTTATTCAGTGACTTATTTGTTCATTCATTCACACACCCCCCCCTCCACACACACACACACACACACACAGAACTTTGTATACCACATATGTCAGGCCAATCCTGGAGTATGCAGCCCCAGCATAGAGTCCATATCTAGTCAAGGATAAGACTAAACTGGAAAAGGTTCAAAGGTTTGCCACCAGACTAGTACCCGAGCTGAGAGGTATGAGCTACGAGGAGAGACTACGGGAATTAAACCTCACTTCGCTGGAAGACAGAAGAGTTAGGGGGGACATGATCACCACATTCAAGATTCTGAAGGGGATTGATAGGGTAGATAAAGACAGTCTATTTAACACAAGGGGAACACGCACAAGGGGACACAGGTGGAAACTGAGTGCCCAAATGAGCCACAGAGATATTAGAAAGAACTTTTTTAGTATCAGAGTGGTTGACAAATGGAATGCATTAGGAAGTGATGTGGTGGAGGCTGACTCCATACACAGTTTCAAGTGTAGATATGACAGAGCCCGATAGGCTCAGGAATCTGTACACCTGTTGATTGACGGTTGAGAGGCGGGACCAAAGAGCCAGAGCTCAACCCCCGCAAACACAACTAGGTGAGTACAACTAGGTGAGTACACACACACGCAATGTGACAGTTGAGAGGCGAGGACTGAGGCCCCAACCCCCGCAAGAACATCTAGATGAGTACACACGCAAATAATGAAATATTGACAATTAATACAGATAGAACACAAGGCCATGGATGAAAGCTACAAATTCTGATGAATTATATATATGTTAAAAGTTCTCTCTGAGTGTAAGAGTAGAGGGATAACGGAATAAACTAAAGGTTGCACAAGCAAACTCTATTCATAATTTTAAAAAATATATAAATAGATGTTATAGAGAAACAGGCTAGAAGTCACTGCATTAGACATCTGGCAGCTAGAAAAGCAACTTTATCCTATTGACATCAATTGTAAACAAATAGCAAAAACACACACACACACCTGTAGATATGATAAGAGCCCAAAAGGCTCAGGAATCTGTACACCTGTTGATTGTCGGTTGAGAGGCGGGACCAAAGAGCCAGAGCTCAGCCCCCGCCAACACAACTAGGTGAGTACACACACACAGACACACACACACACACACACACACACACACACACACACACACACACACACACACACACACACACACACACACACAGGTTGTGGAAGCAAACTCTATTCATACTTTTAAAACTAGGTATGATAGGGAAATGGGACAGGAGTCATTGCTGTAAACAACCGATAGCTGGAAAGGCGGGATCCAAGAGTCAATGCTCGATCCAGCAAGCACAAATAGGTGAAATAGGTGAGTACACACACACACACACACACACACACACACACACACACACACGAACGACACAGGGAGAAAGTAACGACTGCAAAGATTAGTTAGACAGCCCTCACTCGACGCCATTAAAAGGACCAGTTAGACTTCATCAGCGTTAAAATGAAGGTCATATAACCCCTGCTGGCCCGAGATGAGTCCCGCTGGCCGCTCTGAACGAAGCGTTGCTGATGATGAATGATGAGCTCAAGTGCTTGAGCGGAAACCGTTTATATACACACTTTATCCGAGACTCAATTCCTGCTTAAGAGATGAGATGATGAATTTTGCCCCTCGTATGTGGAGAAATTTCAACGGACTTTTGCTCTCAGAAATGTATATATTATTATATGCGAACAAGCTTGAATGGTCCCCAAGCCAATATGCAACTGAAAACTCCACCCCCCAGAAGGATTCGAACCCAGATATAACCCAAATATATTGTTGTATATTATTTGATGTAAATACATAAATAATAGAACGAAAAATTAATGCCACTTTTTTTTTGGGGGGGGGGGAAGGGGGGGGAAGAGGTGCTTTTAAATGCTATAAATCATCTATATTGTATGCAGGCGAGGAGTCACAATAACGTGGCTGAAGTATGTTGACCAAACCACACACTAGAAAGTGAAGGGACGACGACGTTTCGGTCCGTCCTGGACCATTCACAAGTCGATTGTGGAATGGTCCAGGACGGACCGAAACGTCGTCGCCTCTTCACTTTCTAGTGTGTGGTCTGGTCAACAGCATTTTCACCGTTGTCCATTTGAGCTCTTCAAGGAACAAAAAAAAATAATTATGCCACTGTTTCCCTTTTTTTCATAATCCTTCACAACCGCGCTGGAATATTACACGTGTATTCTCCTGTAACTTCCAGTAGCAGCAGGAGCGGCGACAGGCCTCCAACTCGGGGTGACTGAACATCAAAGTTCCTGCTTCCCCCTCACCGAAACAAAGAGAACTTGTGCTGGGGTTCCAGCAGTTAGAGTGACGCTTGTTCCAGTACTTCCAGATGAGGTCTGGAACCTGGGGTACGGACGACCTATCCTCTTCCCTTATATTGAGCAGGACTCTGGTGTCTCAGAGCTGAAGGAGTCTATTTTCCTCATGAAAATATAACATTATGTGTTCACTTCACATCACGCATTCGTGTGCCGTCTGTCTTGAGGTTATATTAAGATGATTTCGGGGCTTTAGTGTCCCCGCGGCCCGGTCCTCGACCAGGCCTCCACCCCCAGGAAGCAGCCCGTGACAGCTGACTAACACCCAGGTACCTATTTTACTGCTAGTTAACAGGGGCATAGGGTGAATGAAACTCTGCCCATTGTTTCTCGCCGGCGCTTGAGATCGAACCCAGGACCACAGGATCACAAGTCCAGCGTGCTGTCCGCTCGGCCGACCGCCATAGTGCTAGACATATGATAAACCTCTACTGTGGATATATCATTCATGCATATATATATATATATATATATATATATATATATATATATATATATATATATATATATATATATATATATATATATATATATAGGGGGGTACCACCACTGGTGCAATTATAGGGACCCACAGCCTCAGAGAAGGGAACACAGAGCATTCAGGGATAAACTTGCCATTTAACTCTGAATACGAAAGAGTGTTCGCTTCTCCTACCACCCCCCTTTTTTTTATTATGGTGTACATAATATATATATATATATATATATATATATATATATATATATATATATATATATATATATATATATAAAATGTTGTTATGAAGCAGTCTTTCTTGTTTACAGATATATTGGAACAGCATTACAACTTGGCAGTGTTGGCAGTCGGCCAGATGGGATCACATTACCTCCTTGGTGGATAGGCGAAGCCGGAGCAAGGCTAGGCACGGATACATCTATCCTGGCTGACACATTCCCTCTAGTGTTGCACCAAGCTGGTGATACAGCCAGACTCAGGGATACATACAGGAACAGCGAGTAAGGGGGAATATATCGGTCAGTACACTTTTGGTCCAATGTGATCGGAGACCAAAATTTGGCCAAAATTTGGGTTTTACACTCATCGATGCCAGCAGACGAGGAGTCACAATAACGTGGCTGAAATATGTTGACCAAACTGTGCAATGGGAAGAGAAGGAAGGAATGGTGCCCAACCACTTGGACAGTCGGGGATTGAATACCGACCTGCATGAAGCGAGACCGTCGCTCTACCGTCCAATCCACATGGTTGGGCTAGAGAACACAACCTCAAATAATTTACTATATCCCTTCATCAGTAACCAGTTCATTTTTATATGCTGGCGTTCAGAGTCCTATCTTGAGGTTATCTTGAGATGATTTCGGGGCTTTATTGTCCCCGCGGCCCGGTCCTCGACCAGGCCTCCACCCCCAGGAAGCAGCCCGTGACAGTTGACTAACACCCAGGTACCTATTTTACTGCTAGGTAACAGGGGGCATAGAGTGAAAGTCCTGCGTAACATATAAATATGTATACCATTGCCGGGGACATGAAGCCTTTTTATGCTTATCGAGATCTCACTAGCCTTTAACAAGACTGTTTTCGTGCCCAATTCACATTCAACATACCAAGCAACGTTCACTTTTTCCCCTGTTCAAAGTCACTTGATGTTCAAACTGTAATACCCAAGCCTCGTCTCTCCGTGAAAACGGGTCGTAAAATGTAATACTGAAATAAATATAATAATATTGAATTGCTGAAATCATATTACCACTTCCTGAGGTTCGCCACCCGAGTGGAGAGGATCTTGTTAAAGTTATCCGCGCATGATGCCAGCCAGGAAATGGACAAGTTTCCTTTGCAAGATTTTGACCCTTGAGAAATGTTGGAGTGCAAGGGTTCAGTTATGGGTTTGTTAAGAGTTAAACCCTTAAAACCTTAGTTTAAGGGTTCAGTCTTAATAACCGAGTTTAAGGAATTGTCGGTGCGTGTATACCTATGTATTAATTAAGGACTTATGTATACTAGTAAATGTTTGCATATCTGCAGCGAAATTATATTCATTACACTGATTTATACATAAGCACTGTTTAGAAAGTTAATTTCTTCCCAGCTGGTATTTAACTCTCCTCAGCCTCTCAGAGAGTGTCCAACACTCTCTCCTCACCTACTCATGGGTCGAACCAGGCTTCGATACCCCACACACCAAAAAAAAACTCATACAGAAAAGAATAATTCAAATCAACGTCCCACTGAAACTACTTTGAATTTATTTTTTATTTTAGAATCACTCCAAATTATGAGATCCATGAAACCATCGAAACTGGCGTTAATTGAGAGGTTTCCCAAACAAGAATATTATACAGGCGATGAGTCACAATATGTTGACCAGACCACACACTAGAAGGTGAAGGGACGACGACGTTTCGGTCCGTCCTGGACCATTCTCACAATCGACTTGAGAATGATCCAGGACGGACCGAAACGTCGTCGTCCCTTCTTCACCTTCTAGTGTGTGGTCTGGTCAACAATATTATCATCACACGTGTGAGAAGATATATAAGATAAATTTGAAAATGTCTGCGATTGTCAAAGTCAACGAGGACCGTTCCTCGCTGTCAAACATTTGATGTTTAAGTAATTACCAAAAGTCAAATCCACACCTGGCCTGAGCGTTTAATATTACTGCTTCTGTGATGAATTTAATGACTTCTTTATTATAAAACTTTATAAATGAATAAAGTTTGTATATTTAATTAGTAATGTTAGTATGTATGTTTTGTTTAAAGAGAATAATAAATGATAATTCGAGTTTAATTATCTATATAACTTAGATCTGTGATGTTGGATTTGATTTAAGGTGAAGTTATCAATATGAAAATAATTATTTGAAGATTGTTTCAGTCGACATGTTTCATTCTTCTTCCCCCCCCCCCTCCCGTCTCTGTCCATCTTGGCCCACACTCTACTGTCCACCGACACCTTCTGTCACCCCCACACACCCTCTGTCTCTTTTTTCCTGTCTTCTGCTCTTGTTTATATTTGTGTATAATAATTACAGCAACATGGGCAGACTTAGTGGGAAGATAATTTCTCATTAAAGTACCAAATATCTTGTATTATAACCATAGTTTTTTTAAACATACTATATGTATATATATATATATATATATATATATATATATATATATATATATATATATATATATATATATAAAACAGGGAAGGGAGTACCACCTCTGGCTGGAAGAAGGGGGACCCATAGCCTCGGAGGAAACCACACATAACGCATTGGAGGGAATGTAGGTCCCCTCCAATACAGTTTCTGTGTGCTTTTCTCCTACCACCCCCTTCCCTTTTTCCTATATATATATATATATATATATATATATATATATATATATATATATATATATATATATATATATATATATATATATATATATAAAGTATTAAAGATAAAAAGGATTATTTATATATGTAAAAGTATTATTTAAAACATAAGTATTATATTTCTTATTTTTAAATGTTTCTCAGTGTCCATAACCATTAAACCCATGATCAATATATCTTTCACTTCGTCATTCTGCACACAAGATATACCGATTAAATTTACTCCCATATTGCACCTTTCAGTAGACAGATGTCTCAGTGTAGCAGGGGAGTAGAGGAGCCCTGGAGCAGGGGAGGAGAGAGAGCACCGTGACATTAAAGGTGCCAGCACGACTTGTGATGGGAAGGCATTGACAAGCTGGAGTGCCTTGTAGGGTCAGGTTAGTGTGGGGCTCAGGGAGTGAGGTGAACAGGACGCTTGTAACTCAGTGATTGAAGGGAGAGTGAGAGGTACAAATACATGCCCAAACAATGTTCATTTAGTGTTTTAGAAAATTAAGTTTGAGCTGTGTTTTAAGGTATTCTTGTTCGCTTTCCAGGTATCTCTGCTGATTCTTTTGGCTGTATCTATCTATTTCTTTCTCTCTCTCTACTCATCACTGTCTCTCTCTCTACTCCTCATCACTGTCTCTCTCTCTACTCCTCAACACTGTCTCTCTCTCTACTCCTCAACACTGTCTCTCTCTCTACTCCTCAACACTGTCTCTCTCTCTACTCCTCAACACTGTCTCTCTCTCTACTCCTCAACACTCACTCTCACTCACTCTCTCTCTCTCTCTACTCCTCACCACTCCCTATATAACTCCCTCAAATTAAGTTTGAGTTGTGTTTTAAGGTATTCTTGTTCGCTTTCCAGGTATCTCTGCTGATTCGATTCTTTGGCTGTATCTCTATCTCTCTCTCTCTTTCTCTCCTCTTCACCTCTCCCCCCTACCTCTAGCCCTCTTGGCAATCCAATTATGATGTAAATTTCCTCACAATTTTTAATCCCTTCTTTTCCCAAGGCCGTTCTTCATGCGGATTTAAAATAAAATATTGCAAGGCTTCTACCCAGCCCCCCCCCACAGCCCCCCCCCCCCCCCCAGCCTTCCACAGCCCCCTAGTCCGCGATCAGCATGCAAATGAGGGCTCAAGCCAGCCTTACCACAGGAAGGTAATTCTTGTATATATTTATTTAATATTATGCTGTAAATTCATGCAAGCGGTATTCAAGGAAGCAATATCGCGGAACGTTAAGTGTGCACACCAGAAGCCGCTTTCTAAGTGAGAGATTGTGTTAAGTAGGGGTTTGTTTTCTCTATAATGGAACTAAAAATTTTGAGGGATTTCAGTGCAGGTGTGAGTGTGTCTGCTGGTGGTGAAGTGTGAGTGTGTCAGCGGGTGGTGAAGTGTGAGTGTGTCTGCTGGTGGTGAAGTGTGAGTGTGTCAGCGGGTGGTGAAGTGTGAGTGTGTCTGCTGGTGGTGAAGTGTGAGTGTGTCAGCGGGTGGTGAAGTGTGAGTGTGTCTGCTGGTGGTGAAGTGTGAGTGTGTCTGCTGGTGGTGAAGTGTGAGTGTGTCAGCGGGTGGTGAAGTGTGAGTGTGTCAGCGGGTGGTGAAGTGTGAGTGTGTCTCCTGGTGGTGAAGTGTGAGTGTGTCAGCGGGTGGTGAAGTGTGAGTGTGTCAGCGGGTGAAGTGTGAGTGTGTCTGCTGGTGGTGAAGTGTGAGTGTGTCAGCGGGTGGTGAAGTGTGAGTGTGTCAGCGGGTGGTGAAGTGTGAGTGTGTCTGCTGGTGGTGAAGTGTGAGTGTGTCAGCGGGTGGTGAAGTGTGAGTGTGTCAGCGGGTGGTGAAGTGTGAGTGTGTCAGCGGGTGGTGAAGTGTGAGTGTATCACCAGGTAGTGAAGTGTGAGTGTATCACCAGGTAGTGAAGTGTGAGTGTATCACCAGGTAGTGAAGTGTGAGTGTATCACCAGGTAGTGAAGTGTGAGTGTATCACCAGGTAGTGAAGTGTGAGTGTGTCAGCCAGCAGACAGTGAAGTGTGAGTGTGTTAGCCAGCAGATAGTTAAGTGTGAGTGTGTCAGCCAGCAGATAGTGAAGTGTGAGTGTGTCAGCCAGCAGATAGTGAAGTGTGAGTGTGTCAGCCAGCAGATAGTGAAGTGTGAGTGTGTCAGCCAGCAGATAGTGAAGTGTGAGTGTGTCAGCCAGCCGATAGTGAAGTGTGTGTCAGCCAGCAGATAGTGAAGTGTGAGTGTGTCAGCCAGCAGATAGTGAAGTGTGAGTGTGTCAGCCAGCAGATAGTGAAGTGTGAGTGTGTCAGCCAGCAGATAGTGAAGTGTGAGTGTGTCAGCAGGTGTCAACCATCACACTGGCCAGAAGCATCAACTTGACCTTAAAAGTGTCATCAGGAGCGTGCAGGCGCGCACGTGTGCGCTCTGAGCCTCGCCACAGTACCATTGTGAGAGAGACACTCTCACACAACACTTTCAACTCCTTTGTCTTGGCGGAAATGATCAATAATACTCAAAGCCAAGTAGGCTTGGTCTTGTTCACTATATGAAAAAGTTTCTGAACATTTCATGCATGCAAGACTTCTTCTTAGTCTTATATTAAGTCTTTTAAGTCTTTTCTCTTTAATATTAGCTTTATTCCTATCATTTAGAAATACAAATTAATATCGCTTTACCCGCGTCATTACAGAAAACGGAATTACAGCTTTTTTTTCAGAATATCAGCTATCATTTATTAAAAGGTAATCCTAATGTAGTCACTTTTGTTCCGTACTATTCTAATCACTGGTTTCCGAGAATCAGAGGTTTCTAATCACTGGTTTAGCCAAGAAATTGCCGATTTCTTGGGGATTTATACACACACATACACACAGATAGGGTAGATAAAGACAGGCTATTCAACACAAGGGGCATGTTGGACGAAGGAGAGACAGAGATAGATACAGATAGATATAGAGTGAGACACAAAATGCAGGCGATGAGTCACAATAACGTGGCTAAAGTATGTTGACCAGACCACACACTAGAAAGTGAAGGGACGACGACGACGTTTCGGTCCGTCCTGGACCATTCTCAAGTCGAATCAAGTCGATTCTCAAGTCATTCTCAAATCGACTTGAGAATGGTCCAGGACAGACCGAAACGTCGTCGTCGTCCCTTCACCTTCTAGTGTGTGGTCTGGTCAACACACAAAATGGTTTGCGCACCCTTTACCTATTACTGTGGCTCTGGCTCCTAGATATAACATAACATAATGGAGAAAATGAGAATCAACTCTTTACAATGACAAACCATAATTTCTACCTCAGATTTATCTAAAAACCATCCTGAAATTCCCAAATAAAGTGTTCATTTGTTTTCATAAGTTTCCGTCTTATTTCTGTCAATAGTGTGGGGTATTTAATGAACTTTTTCAAGCATTTCTCCCAAATTACTGATAGGTAATAAGAGTTGATATTTAGGCAAAAATAACACACAAAATATAATCTGTGATTAATATATAATCCCAGAAGAATAACAGGGAACGATACACACCTGGTCCTGAAAAGGCAGTCAGGTGTGTAACTTTACCAACAGGTTTACTTTTGACTACTAAACAAGCAATTACACATGCGAGCGAAAGGAACCCCATTTTTATTAAACAAGTCGTGTAAACTCAGAAATTTAAAGCCGAGCCAACATTAGTATTTTGCGTTTGTTTGCTCACAAACAAGATTTGTACAACACACAAGTTTTATGTTTGTCGTCTGTTTCTCCTCTTCTGCAGAAATATTTCTCTTTCTTTTTACCTTTTTCAACCACTCAATAGTAAATTTCATGCTAAAATCTCCCTGAAGCACATATATATATATGTTCCTAAACACACACATATATACATATATATATATATATATATATATATATATATATATATATATATATATATATATATATATATAGGTTCTGTCATATTTAAATAAATGTATATATGACATATATACTGTCTTATATATATATATATATATATATATATATATATATATATATATATATATATATATATATATATATATATATATATAACTGAAAACTCACACCCCAGAAGTGACTCGAACCCATACTGCCAGGAGCAACGCAACTGGAATGTATAGGGACGTTGTACAACGCAACTGCCAGTTGCGTTGCTCCTGGCAGTATGGGTTCGAGTCACTTCTGGGGTGTGAGTTTTCAGTTGTATATAGTCCTGGGGACCATTCAGGCTTGTTTGCATATATATATATATATATATATATATATATATATATATATATATATATATATAGAGAGAGAGAGAGAGAGAGAGAGGAGTTTGTGAGGGTACCACCTCTGGTGCCAATGTGGGGACCCATAGCCTCGGAGAAGAAAATAAAAAGTATTCAGGAGACCTTGTGGTTTCTCACTGAACACTAATATTATCTTCTCCTACCACCCCCATTCTTTTGAATATATATATATATATATATATATATATATATATATATATATATATATATATATATATATATATATGTCGTACCTAGTAGCCAGAACTCACTTTTTGGCCTACTATTCAAGGCCCGATTTGCCTAATAAGCCAAGTTTTCATGAATTAATTGTTTTTCGACTACCTAACCTACCTAACCTAACCTAACCTAACTTTTTCGGCTACTTAATCAAACCTAACCTATAAAGATAGATTAGGTTAGGTTAGGTAGGGTTGGTTAGGTTCGGTCATATATCTACGTTAATTTTAACTCCAATAAAAAAAAATTGACCTCATACATAATGAAACGGGTAGCTTTATCATTTCATAAGAAAAAAATTAGAAAAAATATATTAATTCAGGAAAACTTGGCTTATTAGGCAAATCGGGCCTTGAATAGTAGGCCAAAAAGTGAGTTCTGGCTACTAGGTACGACATATATATATATATATATATATGTCGTACCTAATAGCCAGAACGCACTTCTCAGCCTACTATTCAAGGCCCGATTTGCCTAATAAGCCAAGTTTTCATGAATTAATGTTTTTTCGTCTACCTAACCTACCTAACCTAACCTAGCTTTTTTTGGCTATCTAACCTAACCTTTCCTATAAATATAGGTTAGGTTAGGTTAGGTAGGGTTGGTTAGGTTCGGTCATATATCTACGTTAATTTTAACTCTAATAAAAAAAAATTGACCTCATACATAGAGAAAAGGGTTGCTTTATCATTTCATAAGAAAAAAATTATAGTAAATATATTAATTCAGGAAAACTTGGCTTATTAGGCAAATCGGGCCTTGAATAGTAGGCTGAGAAGTGAGTTCTGGCTACTAGGTACGACATATATATATTTATATATGACAGTGTCAGACCACGGAGGAAAATTGAAACAGGAATTTCCTTAAGTATTTTCGTATATTAATACATTTTCAGAAGGAGTCATTCTTTCTGAAGATGTATTAATATACGAAAGTACTTAAGGAAATTCCTGTTTCAATTTTCCTCCGTGTCTGACACTGTCACATTTTTAATCACCTGTTTAGTTTCGTGATATACACACACACATATATATATGTATAGGAATATACACATAGGTTCCTAAATGTACACAAAAAATTTAATATCTAGGGGCCTCGTAGCCTGGTGGATAGCGCGCAGGACTCGTAATTCTGTGGCGCGGGTTCGATTCCCGCACGAGGCAGAAACAAATGGGCAAAGTTTCTTTCACCCTGAATGCCCCTGTTACCTAGCAGTAAATAGGTACCTGGGAGTTAGTCAGCTGTCACGGGCTGCTTCCTGGGGGTGGAGGCCTGGTCGAGGACCGGGCCGCGGGGACACTAAAGCCCCGAAATCATCTCAAGATAACCTCAAGATAACCTTTATCCATCTCCCTACACTGATTTTTAAAGACAATATTTCATGTTAAAACAATCATATTAGGCAAAGCTAAAGGCGTTCATTGATTATAGAATCTCCTTTCGGAAGGCAAGATCTTAAATGATAATTTCTATAATTCTCAATATACAATCCGCAGATGGCCCAGGAAAAAAAAAAAGTGCTAAAAGAAAAAAAAAAAGGTTAAGAACCCCCAAAAACAGGTTCTTCTCGCGCTTGGAATTAATTTTTTAGCTCCAAAATGTTGACAAAAATACGTCCCGTGAAAATTACCGGACGTTTGAAAAATTATTTGCATATTTCAAAATTCCAAAAACGAGAAGCGTGACGCTGCCATTCCTGTGCCAATCCAGTTTCCTGATTATTATTATTTTGGTCTGCGATTTAAACCAAAAAAATTACATATTAACTTTTTTTCACACTTTACATGTGTTGGTCTCGACAGATTCCGTGTCTCTGCTAGATGGGTTATCTTGAGGTTATCTTGAGATGATTTCGGGGCTTTTAGTGTCCCCGCGGCCCGGTCCTCGACCAGGCCTCCACCCCCAGGAAGCAGCCCGTGACAGCTGACTAACACCCAGGTACCTATTTTACTGCTAGGCATCAGGGGCATAGGGTGAAAGAAACTCTGCCCATTGTTTCTCGCCGGCGCCTGGGATCGAACCCAGGACCACAGGATCACAAGTCCAGTGTGCTGTCCGCTCGGCTGACCGGCTCCTGGGTGTGTAAAGTTTTTGGTGTATTGATCAAATGTTATATAATGGGTGTTAACGTTTAATGAACAAATCCACAAGGGCCGTGACGAGGATTCGAACCTGCGTCCGGGAGCATCCCAGACACTACCTTAATCGACTGAGCTACGATAGGGTAAAGAGTTGAAACCTTTTCAACCCTTTTACCCTGTCGTAGCTCAGTCGATTAAGGCAGCGTCTGGGATGCTCCCGGACGCAGGTTCGAATCCTCGTCACGGCCCTTGTGGATTTGTTCATTTGATGCATCACGTTAGTGTAATCTCTGTGTGTGTTAACGTTTAATGTTGATAATGTGGTTATCTCCGTGGCGCATGGGTTATCGTGGCGGTGCATGGGTTATCATGTTATCGTTGTTATTTTAACACTTATTTTAATTAATAGCTTTGCTTACAGGAAGTACAATACTGCCCTCTGCCGTGATACAACACTTTCTACTGCACCAGCACGATGCTGGTAGAATCTACCGGTCGGTCGGTAGAGGAAACCGGTCGGCCGAGCGGACAGCACGCTGGACTTGTGGTCCTGGGATCGATCCCCAGGCGCCGTCGAGAAACAATAGGCAGAGTTTCTGTCACCCTATGCCCCTGTTGCCTAGCAGTAAAATAGGTACCTGGGTGTTAGTCAGCTGTCACGGGCTGCTTCCTGGGGGTGGAGGCCTGGTCGAGGACCGGGCCGCGGGGATACTAAAAGCCCCGAAATCATCTCAAGATAACCTCAAGATAAGATATCACTGTATACAGGCAGTGTGCGCACTAAATGTATCATTCTTAGAGTATTCAACTCATCCTCATCAACAAAGGCGAAATGCTCATTAATCCACCGGTCAAACCCCCACATTTATGTATGAAAAACGGTTTACACACGACTCACAATTGATCACTCACGGGAGATCTCCCTTGGTACTGGTATGTAAAGACAGGAGATCTCCCTTGGTACTGGTATGTAAAGACAGGAGATCTCCCTTGGTACTGGTATGTAAAGACAGATCTCCCTTGGTACTGGTATGTAAAGACAGGAGATCTCCCTTGGTACTGGTATGTAAAGACAGGAGATCTCCCTTGGTACTGGTATGTAAAGACAGGAGATCTCCCTTGGTACTGGTATGTAAAGACAGGAGATCTCCCTTGGTACTGGTATGTAAAGACAGGAGATCTCCCTTGGTACTGGTATGTAAAGACAGGAGATCTCCCTTGGTACTGGTATGTAAAGACAGGAGATCTCCCTTGGCACTGGTATGTAAAGACAGGAGATCTCCCTTGGTACTGGTATGTGAAGACAGGAGATCTCCCTTGGTACTGGTATGTAAAGACAGGAGATCTCCCATGGAACTGGTATGTAAAGACAGGAGATCTCCCATGGAACTGGTATGTAAAGACAGGAGATCTCCCATGGTACTGGTATGTGAAGACAGGAGATCTCCCTTGGTACTGGTATGTAAAGACAGGAGATCTCCCTTGGTACTGGTATGTAAAGACAGGAGATCTCCCTTGGTACTGGTATGTAAAGACAGGAGATCTCCCTTGGTACTGGTATGTAAAGACAGGAGATCTCCCTCCCCAGTCAATGACATCATCAAGAGAAGTTTGGCTACAGCTGGATGTCCAGCAGAAAGGGAACCTCAGTTGTGTAGAGCTGACAAAAGTCCCAAACGGCCAGATGGAGTCACCCTGCAGCCATGGAGGAATGGTAGACAGGTAGATACCTATCTACCTCACAGCATAGCTGAGGGAGGCGGGGCGGCCACCTTCAGGGAGATCCCGAAAAACTATTAAGTACAGGTACCTGGAACGTTGTTACAGGTTCGTGCCGATAGGCTCTGAGACCCTGGGCGCCTGGGGTAAATGTGCACTTAAGTTCTTTTAAAGAAGGTAGGTGAGGAACCCATTAGGCAAACTAGAGACTCAAGAGCGGCCAGTTTTCTGTCCCAGGGCCTCAGTGTCGCGGTCCAGAGATGAAATGTGTGCTGGATTTTGGACACGTATCCAACTTCCGAAGGGCTGGATGAGGTATTCAAGCTGTAATTGTTATTAATAACATTAATAAAATATTAATATTAAAAATAAATTAATATTCTTAACATTAATATTATTAATAAATTAATATTAATAACAATAATAAAATAATAAGAAAAAACAGAATAGAAGTGGTAGGAGAAGAAAATATTAAGGAGTTCAGTGAGATTCCACAAGTTCTTCTCTGAATACTCTCTACTTTTTTCTCCGAGGCTAAGGGTCCCTACAATTGCACCAGAGGTGGTACCCCAATATATATTATATATGTATATAATATATATATATATAATATATATATATATATGTATATAATATATATATATATATGTATATAATATATATATATATGTATATAATATATATATATATATGTATATAATATATATATATATATATATGTATATAATATATATATATATATGTATATAATATATATATATATATGTATATAATATATATATATATATGTATATAATATATATATATATGTATATAATATATATATATGTATATAATATATATATATGTATATAATATATATATATATATATATATATATATATATATATATATATATATATATATATATATATATGTCGCACCTAGTAGCCAGAACGCACTTCTCAGCCTACTATGCAAGGCCCGATTTGCCTAATAAGCCAAGTTTTCATGAATTAATTGTTTTTCGACTACCTAACCTACCTAACCTAACCTAACCTAACTTTTTCAGCTACCTAACCTAACGTAACCTATAAAGATAGGTTAGGTTAGGTTAGGTAGGGTTGGTTAGGTTCGGTCATATATCTACGTTAATTTTAACTCCAATAAAAAAAAATTGACTTCATACATAATGAAATGGGTAGCTTTATCATTTCATAAGAAAAAAAATTAGAGAAAAAATATTAATTCAGGAAAACTTGGCTTACTAGGCAAATCGGGCCTTGCATAGTAGGCATAAAAGTGCGTTCTGGCTATTAGGTACGACATATATATATATATATATATATATATATATATATATATATATATATATATATATATATATATATATATATATATATATATATATATATATATATGACACGAAACTAAAGTTGATAGACCAAAGGAGAGAGAAAGATGATAATAAATCACTAGTTGATTATATAAAGTGTTCCCGACTCGACCTTTCCTAATATTCACTTCGAACGTTCAGGACATGTTTCTTGTTTTGCTTATTTTTATTAACTTTCAAAGTTTTCCTATCCTAACTGACCCGTTTTCCTAATTTTTTGCCAGTTCACTCCGGAAATTGAACCCTGTTTTCCTCAACTTTCCGAGTACCGGCTTAATTTTTGTCCGCCTAAGCCCCTTGTACATATTCCGTATACTCGATACTTTAACCCGATTATCCGGAAAAATATTGGCAAGAACACAATGTGAAAAATATTCCACATGTCCGAATTTTAACCGGGATTTCCGGAAAAATATGGCTTTGAAAATCATGACTAACAAACCACATCATTCTCTGGAATAATCCGACTCAAGGAGCGCTCATTTAGACGTGAGTATTATGGCTTTAAGACCCGTATTCAGACCAAGAAAAGTCGTCCAGAAGCAAAAATGAGAGAAAGATAGAAATCCGCGTACTTGAAGGAGGAAGTGGAAAGGGAGGAAGATAGACGTTCAGAAGAAATGCAAGAGCTGCAAGAATGTGGAGGAGGAGCTGCAAGAATGTGGAGGAGGAGCTGCAAGAATGTGAAGGAGGAGCTGCAAGAATGTGGAGGAGGAGCTGCAAGAATGTGGAGGAGGAGCTGCAAGAATGTGGAGGAGGAGCTGCAAGAATGTGGAGGAGGAGCTGCAAGAATGTGAAGGAGGAGCTGCAAGAATGTGGAGGAGGAGCTACAAGAAAGTGGAGGAGGAGCTACAAGAATGTGGAGGAGGAGCTGCAAGAATGTGGAGGAGGAGCTGCAAGAATGTGGAGGAGGAGCTGCAAGAATGTGGAGGAGGAGCAGCAAGAATGTGGAGGAGGAGCTGCAAGAATGTGGAGGAGGAGCTGCAAGAATGTGGAGGAGGAGCTGCAAGAATGTGGAGGAGGAGCTGCAAGAATGTGGAGGAGGAGCTGCAAGAATGTGAAGGAGGAGCTGCAAGAATGTGGAGGAGGAGCTGCAAGAATGTGTAGGAGCTACAAGAATGAGGAGCAGCAGCAGCAAGAATGTGGAAGGAGATAGAAGGAATTTTAGGTAGAAGGAGGTGAATGTTGAAAAGGAGAGAAAGAAAGAGAGAGAGAGAGAGAGAGAGAGAGAGAGAGAGAGAGAGAGAGAGAGAGAGAGAGAGAGAGAGAGAGAGAGAGAGAGAGAGAGAGAGAGAGAGAGAGAGAGAGAGAGAGAGAGAGAGAGAGAGAGAGAGAGAGAGAGAGAGAGAGAGAGAGAGAGAGAGAGAGAGAGAGAGAGAGAGAGAGAGAGAGAGAGAGAGAGAGAGAGAGAGAGAGAGAGAGAGAGAGAGAGAGAGAGAGAGAGAGAGAGAGAGAGAGAGAGAGAGAGAGAGAGAGAGAGAGAGAGAGAGAGAGAGAGAGAGAGAGAGAGAGAGAGAGAGAGAGAGAGAGAGAGAGAGAGAGAGAGAGAGAGAGAGAGAGAGAGAGAGAGAGAGAGAGAGAGAGAGAGAGAGAGAGAGAGAGAGAGAGAGGGGGGGGGGGGGGGGGGGGGGGGGGGGGGGGGGGGGGGGGGGGGGGAGGTACAGGGGTACCTGGGAATGCTGGGAGCAGGGGCGAGGCTCCCAGCACTCTCAACCATCAGTATCCTCTGTGACGCCGGGCGGGGAGGGTGTGTCAGAGAGAGAGAGAGAAGGAGAGGGGTCGGTGGAGATCTATAACTTGCCTGCTCAATACTACAACAGCGCCAATATCCCCATTAACAACAGGCAGTGTGTATCATCTGTGCTTCTCAATGTGACGAGATAAGCAACACACACACACAAGTGTGAAATCATTCATTCACCTGTGAAATAATATCTTCCGCACCGCTCAATGTTTACTCCAAATAGACTGTTTTAAAAGGAAATATTTGTGCTAAATTGTATTTTAAGTCAACTTAAGGCTTAGAGCAGACCTTAAATCTTCTTAAAGCAGAAGATTCGGTAACTGACGACGCTAAAATATATATAGACAAAGATGTTTTCAAATTATGATATTTTTCCTTGTATCTTTTCATATTTATTTTTCGAGGAGTTAAAGTGATGATGTTAAGAGACCAGCCGAGAAAGTGACAAGAGTTCTGTTTGCGTTTAAGGCGGAAGAATTGACTTGTAAAGCTAATTTTTTGGTGGTTGCTGTTCAGACGCGATGGGCGCTGTGACATGGTAGGCGCTGTGACGATGGGCGCTGTGACATGGTAGGCGCTGTGACGATGGGCGCTGTGATGTGGTGTGTGTTGTGACGTGGTGGGCGCTGTGATGTGGGCGCTGTGACGTGGTGTGTGCGCAGTGACGAGCTGTGTGCGCTGTGACGTGGTGTGCGCAGTCGGCTCAAGAAATGTGTGTTATTAACCATATTCGAGTAGTAGCAGATGGCCCACGATAAATTGGGCCTTGGAAAATGCTTCTAGCAGTCATTGAAGAACCCGTAACATGGCTAATGGGTTTTAAGACCCTCGAAGTGGTCTTTAGAGGCCCTTGAAAACGGTCCATAAGACCTTGAAGGTAGTCTGCAAAGAGGGGGGGTCTTCAGTGACTTAGTAAAGAAGGGTCAAAGGTCTTTGCTAATGTTAAACCTTGAAGTGCTTTAGGTTAGAAAATCAAACACCTTCTGGTAGATATTAACGCTAAGAGTTAAACCAGTGGAGGTGCGTAGACCCATTTAACATGATCCACGTTTTAGGGTAAAAAAAGACCCTGGAAGTGGTTAATAGGAAAACGTTTGGTTATCTCTGGTGCAGGCGTTATCTCTGGTATCTTTGACCAGGATCTCAGGTCCACCTCCTCCTTCAAGCGGTCCAGTGGGTCCAGATGAAGTGAAAGACTGCAATTCAAGAACCGCTGGACCGCTCTTCACCATGAAGTCTATCGAACTCCTGATTCTGGTCTCTGTAGCCTCCTGCCTGCACGCCATAGAGGAGACAGACGGTGAGTTGTACAACTTCTTGGTTGTAAGGTAATCACAACTCTTATATTTAGCTTGCCTGTACCTTAATACCATACAACGATCACACACACAGATCACACTAACGTGATGCATCAAATGAACAAATCCACAAGGGCCGTGACGAGGATTCGAACCTGCGTCCGGGAGCATCCTAGACATGGTAGACATGGTACGATCACACACAGAGATCACACTAACGTGATGCATCAAATGAACAAATCCACAAGGGCCGTGACGAGGATTCGAACCTGCGTCCGGGAGCATCCCAGACACTGCCTTAATCGACTTGGCTACGACAGGGTAAATGGGTTGAAACCGAAGTTCTACTGAACTTACTGAACAATAAGTTCAGTAGAACTTCGGTTTCCACCCCTTTTAACCCTGTCGTAGCTCAGTCGATTAAGGCAGTGTCTGGGATGCTCCCGGACGAAGGTTCGAATCCTCGTCACGGCCCTTGTGGATTTGACCATACAACGATCATTGCCATGGAATTAAACCCACTAAACCACAACCTTGTTAATCAAACCTCGAAACTGGAATAAATTTCCCAAACAAAAATAATGAAACTCGTAAACCATAGCCAAAAAAAAATTATGAAAGGCAAAAATGAAGTACAAAATTATTATACCACAACTGATTGCGAGTCTCACTGAAAAATTTAGTACTCATTAATAATGGACAAAACTTGATTGTAAATTACTTTCCAGAACTGACAACTTACGAATCATAGCCATATGTTAATGTTATGTGAAACCGAATTGTTTTCTGCTACGGAATTCAAATACCAAAATATATTAATTGTATCCAAATCACTCTTCAAATTCGTTATAAATTCGTTAAATAGTTTCCATAATGTTAGGTTATTCTTGAGTCCCACTTTAAAACTAGTTATTCGTTAATATTTTATAGATGGCCGCTCCTGAAGCACTAAATACCGTTCGGTTAAGCGAAAAAGAGTCCGAAACGTACCGGACTTGTAGGTGGAAAAAGTCGTTTGAAAGTGGCTCACACCCGAATATTTGTGTTAGAGATAACATAATCGCGCACGGGCGTTCGCGGATCGCGCGCAGGCGTTCGTGGATCGCGCGCAGGCATTCGTGGCTCTGTTTCACCCCTACTTTTAACATGACCCCACTTGGAAGCCCTGTATGTGACCCCAGATGGTAGCCCCTGTATGTGACCCCAGTTGGTAGCCCCTGTATGTGACCCCAGTTGGTAGCCCCTGTATGTGACCCCAGATGGTAGCCCGTATGTGACCCCAGTTGGTAGCCCTGTATGTGACCCCAGTTGGTAGCCCTGTATGTGACCCCAGATGGTAGCCCCTGTATGTGACCCCAGTTGGTAGCCCTGTATGTGACCCCAGATGGTAGCCCCTGTATGTGACCCCAGTTGGTAGCCCCTGTATGTGACCCCAGTTGGTAACCCTGTATGTGACCCCAGTTGGTAGCCCCTGTATGTGACCCCAGTTGGTAGCCCCTGTATGTGACCCCAGTTGGTAGCCCCTGTATGTGACCCCAGTTGGTAGCCCTGTATGTGACCCCCAGGTGGTAGCCCTGTATGTGACCCCCAGGTGGTAGCCCTGTATGTGACCCCAGTCGATAGCCCTGTATGTGACCCCAGTCGATAGCCCTGTATGTGACCCCAGATGGCAGCTGTGAGTATTAGCAATGAGTTGAACAACGAATTGAACACAAAAAAATGCATACCGTAGCACTTATAAAAAAAATCAGCAAAAGTAAGCAACTGGAGAATTGTCAATAAAGTATAAATAAAAAATTCCCAGCTTAGCTGATGGCAGTAAATTACTTTAAGTAAATATTAAAGTTAGAATTACCGGGAGAAACGCAGTAAAGCCATAATTCATGGGTTAAATATTTTATTAAAATTTTTCGACACACCAAGAGAGACGTTTTAAATGTGGGCCGAGTGTATATGCCCTCGAGAGTGAGATAAAATACATGAGTGGAGGATGATGAATTGGATGAAGAGGATGAAGAGATGAAATACAAGGGTGCAGGATGATGAAGTGGATGAACAGGACGAAGAGATGAAATACAAGGTTGCAGGATGGTGATGAATTGGATGAACAGGACGAAGATATGAATTACAAGGATGGAGGATGATGAATTGGATGAACAAGATGAAGAGATGAAATACAAGGATGAACAAGATGAAGAGATGAAATACAAGGATACAGGATGATGAATTGGATGAACAGGACGAAGAGATGAATTACGAGGATGGAGGATGATAAAGAAGTGGATGAAGAGCACGAAGAGATGAAATACAAGGATACAGGATGATGAATTGGATGAAGAGGATGAAGAGATGAAATAGGATGCAAGATGATGAATTGGATGAATAGGATGAAGAGATGAATTACAAGGGTGTAGGATGATGAACTGAATGAACAGAACGAAGAGATGAATACAAGGTTGCAGGATGGTGATGAATTGGATGAACAGGACGAAGAGGTGGGAAGTGCCAGACATGAAAGAAGGAATAAATATAACAGAGACACGAAGAAAAAGATGACATGGAAATATGAAAAAAAAATAATATACACGAGAAAAAAATTTTACCCAGACAATATGAATAAGATGGCCTGGTCGACGACCGGGCCTCAGGGACGCTAAGCCCCGGAAGCACCTCAAGATAGGATTGAGGCTAAACTTTACATGGTAACGATCCTGCGGAATATAAGGAATGAAGGAAATGAAGAGGATTGAAATCAATAAAGAGGAATAGAAGAGAGACCAAACAGCAATAAGACACCTTCAGAACACACACTTTTCAGACTCTAACATTACGCTTCTCCGGATAATAAAGATAAGAATTGCTTCGTTGACTTTGCTCCCTGGCGGACTGGTAGAGGCTGTAGAGGCAACGAGAGCTGTGAACTGATCTAGAGAGGAAGGGAGGAAGAGGAGGAGAGGGAGAACAGGAAAGGGAGGGAGGGGGTGATAAGAGTAGAAGTAATCAAAAATAAAAGTGGACATGGAACAGAAGCAAACGGGAGAAAAAATGTGAAGGTATTGAGGAGTAGGAAGGGAGAGAGAGAGACAGAGAGAGAAAGAGACAGAGAGAGACAGAAAGACAGATAAAGAGTGTGAGTTTACCATGCCAGGCTAGTGAGCGAGTACCTCAGGTTAGAGAAAGTTTACCCTGCAAGCTAGTGTGACAGTTTACCTCCCCCAAGGCTAGTGTGATTGGATGCCACTCTTACCTAACAATTAATTACACAACTACCTGGAGCAAATGCCAGTAAACTATTTATGCAAACGATTTCGCATCAGAATATCAATGAAGAACTAAACGAAACAGTAAATCACATTAGATCTAATGATAATCTGAACATTTTAGTTCCCAAGACGACGACGTTTAATCTATAGATACTTAGGTATCTATAGATACGACGTATTTAATCTATAGATGCTTATGTATCTATAGATACGACGTATTTAATCTATAGATGCTTATCTATAGATACGACATATTTAATCTATAGATGCTTATGTATCTATAGATACGACATATTTAATCTATAGATGCTTATGTATCTATAGATACGACATATTTAATCTATAGATGCTTATGTATCTATAGATACGACGTATTTAATCTATAGATGCTTATCTATAGATACGACATATTTGATCTATAGATGCTTATGTATCTATTGATACGACGTATTTAATCAATAGATGCTTATGTATCTATAGATTCGTATTTAATCTATAGATGCTTATCTATAGATACGACGTATTTGATCTATAGATGCTTATCTATAGATACGACGTATTTAATCTATAGATGCTTTTGTATCTATTAGATACGACGTATTTAATCTATAGATGCTTATGTATCTATAGATACGTATTTAATCTATAGATGCTTATGTATCTATAGATACGAAGTATTTAATCTATAGATGCTTATGTATCTATAGATACGACTTATTTAATCTATAGATGCTTATCTATAGATACGACATATTTGATCTATAGAAGCTTATGTATCTATAGATACGACTTATTTAATCTATAGATGCTTATCTATAGATACGACATATTTAATCTACAGATGCTTATCTATAGATACGCCATATTTGATCTATAGATGCTTATGTATCTATAGATACGACGTATTTAATCTATAGATGCTTACCTATAGATACGACGTATTTAATCTATAGATGCTTACCTATAGATACGACGTATTTAATCTACAGATGCTTATGTTATATATATAACAACTATGGATGATTGTCTTAAGACAATAGCCCAAAACACATCGAACAAACCTACTCTGCCTCGGAATTATATATTAATATATAGATTTGCTCATATATGACATTAAGACAGTTCTATAGCCCGCAAAACACAGTGAAACCATTCATATATTTTTCCGTTCAACGCTTAACGTTCAGTAATATATATAGTAAATTTATTTTATCTCTAAATTGCTTCAAATAATTGTTCAGAATATAGTTAATGTCAAGATTTATTTAAGTATTAAAGTCTAAGGTTCTCAAGTGATCAAAAATAATGTAGTAATGTATTAATTATATTTACAATATAACAGCAGCAGCTATAACAGTAACAACAACTATAACAGCAACAACAACTATAACAGCAACAACTATAACAGCAGCAACTATAACAGCAGCAACAACTATAACAGCAGCAGCAACTATAACAGCAGCAGCAACTATAACAGCAGCAGCAACTATAACAGCAGCAGCAACTATAACAGCAGCAGCAACTATAACAGCAGCAGCAACTATAACAGCAACAGCAACTATAACAGCAACAACAACTATAACAGCAACTATAACAGCAACAACTATAACAGCAACAGCAACTATAACAGCAGCAGCAACTATAACAGCAGCAGCAACTATAACAGCAGCAGCATCTATAACAGCAGCAGCAACTATAACAGCAGCAGCAACTATAACAGCAGCAACTATAACAGCAGCAGCAACTATAACAGCAGCAGCAACTATAACAGCAGCAGCAACTATAACAGCAGCAGCATCTATAACAGCAGCAGCAACTATAACAGCAGCAGCAACTATAACAGCAACAGCAACTATAACAGCAGCAGCAACTATAACAGCAGCAGCAACTATAACAGCAGCAGCAACTATAACAGCAGCAGCAACTATAACAGCAGCAGCAACTATAACAGCAGCAGCAACTATAACAGCAGCAGCAACTATAACAGCAGCAGCAACTATAACAGCAGCAGCAACTATAACAGCAGCAGCAACTATAACAGCAGCAGCAACTATAACAGCAGCAGCATCTATAACAGCAGCAGCAACTATAACAGCAGCAGCAACTATAACAGCAGCAGCAACTATAACAGCAGCAGCAACTATAACAGCAACAACAACTATAACAGCAACAACAACTATAACAGCAACAACTATAACAGCAACAACACCTATAACAGCAACAACTATAACAACAACAACTATAACAGCAACAACTATAACAACAACAACTATAACAGCAGCAACTATAACAGCAACAACAACTATAACAGCAACAACAACTATAACAGCAACAACTATAACAGCAACAACTATAACAGCAACAACTATAACAGCAACAACTATAACAACAACAACTATAACAGCAACAACAACTATAACAACAACAACTATAACAGCAACAACAACTATAACAGCAACAACAACTATAACAGCAACAACTATAACAGCAGCAGCAACTATAACAACAACAACTATAACAGCAACAACAACTATAACAGCAACAACTATAACAGCAACAACTATAACAGCAACAACTATAACAACAACAACTATAACAGCAACAACAACTATAACAACAACAACTATAACAGCAACAACTATAACAGCAACAACAACTATAACAACAACAACTATAACAGCAGCAGCAACTATAACAGCAACAACAACTATAACAGCAACAACAACTATAACAGCAACAACTATAACAGCAACAACAACTATAACAGCAACAACTATAACAGCAACAACTATAACAGCAACAACTATAACAGCAACAACAACTATAACAGCAACAACAACTATAACAGCAACAACTATAACAGCAGCAACTATAACAGCAGCAACTATAACAGCAACAACAACTACATCAACAACAACAACTACAACAACAACACACAGAACAACAACAAAAGACAATAGATAATCACACACATTTGTCAATATATAAAATATTTAGAGGAAGTTATGCAGGAAACATTTAGTGATCACTTAAGGTATAAAATATTCAGTTGTGTTACTTCCTGTCTAATGTACCTCAACTGCAGGACCTCGGAACTCTATTTTCCTGCCTTTTCTATTTGGAAATATAAAGGGAAATTTTCACGTTTAATTTGTATTTGGTGAATCTCTCTCCGTCTCTCTTTCTCATTGATGATCTCTTTAATGATATTAAAGTAGCATGTGCCTCCTTCGTCAGATACGTGGAGAGACTAAAGCATTGATGTTGCAACTCAATCCAGATTAGGCAACTCCCGCCAGGATAATTGGGATGAATCGTAATCAAAGACAGGAATCAGCCGTTTGCTGCAAGTTGTGGTTAGAGTGAGTGTGAGAGTGTGAGAGTTTGAGTGTGAGAGAGTGTGAGAGTTTGAGAGAGTTTGAGAGTGTGTGAGAGTGTTTGAGAGTGTGAGTGAGAGTGTGAGTGAGAGTGTGAGTGAGAGTGTGAGTGAGAGTGAGAGTGAGAGTGAGAGTGTGAGTTCGTGTGTGAGTGTGCGTGCCTGCAGGATCGAGCGTTAGATCTTGGATCCTGATTTTCTAGCCTTCGGTTGTGTAAAGCAATGACTTGTGTCCTACTTCCCTATCATACCTGGTTTTAAAGCTATGAATAGTGTTTGATTCCACAACCTGCTCGTTTAATTCATTCCATTTCCCCACTACTCTCACGCTAAAAGAAAACTTCCTAGCATCTCTGTGACTCAACTGAGTTAACAAATTCCACCAGTGTCCCCTCGTTTTGTTAGTATTCCGTGTAAACTTTTTTGCCTATTTCTACTCTGTCAATCCCCTGAGTATTTTATATGTTTCTATCATATCCCACCCTTTCCTTTCTTTAGTGTCGTCAGGTTCAGTTCCTTCAAGCGCGAAAAATCCAGATAGTTAATATTTCATTGTATGTAAATATAGTTATTATTTTTTAAAAAATACCACACTTAATCTCACTTTACTGAATATCAGAAGCTTGACTTCACAGAAGGATTAATTCTCTGTTCAAATACCAAGAAGTAACTAAGATTTTGTTCACTGTTGTATCCTGGATACAGCTGAATGCCACCTAGCTAAATATATATGCGCATTCATACCGTCTTTTTACGTATGATTTTTCATAAAATGTATTCATATTCATTCATTCATATCCTATTCTTTCATTCTCATTCTTTACTACACGTTCTGCTATAAATACACAACCCTATCTATGTTACTACATCCATAGGAGCAACTATGCATCCATTTACGTTTCTACATTATTCAAATGCTCACTCATCAATACTCATTTACCAACAAGCAACCTACTCCTGGACTCATCAATATTATTTATAGCTCTCTAAAAAATGTCAGCAATACCTATATAATTAAAATTATCAGGAATTAGTTTTCGTCTTTTAAGAAACCAACTCTGACCCGTAACATTCTCACTCAAGCACACAACCATTATCTCATTAGTAATTTTGGTCTGGTTTCTTTTTCATAAACTGCCAATGCAAATATCAAGTATCATTTTGTAACAAGTTCCTGAAAATTTCAGTGGTTCATATAGATCTTTTGGCACTTGACACCGATTTGGACAAACCGGAAATAAGGATGGAATTTCAGTTATGTTGAAAGCTGCTTCATTGCACCTTTTTGCTCCCTCTTTAAATGCTATTCAATATGCAGGCGATGAGTCACAATAACGTGGCTGAAGTATGTTGACCAGACCACACACTAGAAGGTGAAGGGACGACGACGTTTCGGTCCGTCCTGGACCATTCTCAATTCGACTTGAGAATGGTCCAGGACGGACCGAAACGTCGTCGTCCCTTCAACTTCTAGTGTGTGGTCTGGTCAACTATTCAATATGGGAATTGAGCAAGAAAATGTGTCACGAGCTCATTTGCTACAAGACGAAGTGAAGACACGTCGAAATATTTGTATCTTTGTAAAAAAAAATTACGACTATTTTTCTAGTAAATATACAATAGAAAATTGAACGTGAAATATGGTAGGAAATGTTTAATACTTTCAGCCATCACAGCAACAAAATTTGTCGTATTTTGTCTTGACAAAATCGCTTCAAACTGAAATAAAAATAATATCTGCAGTTCAATCAGGTTTGCAGGCAATAAATATTTTACTTGGGTTAAGATTAATCTGATCTAAGTGAGCTGTCTGTCTAGCTGTCCCCAGCAACATTGTGTCGTTTTGGCAGATCGTTCTTTTAGTATTAAATAATACGAAACGATTTCTGTTATTTAGATTTCAATAATTTGTTGGCCATTATCAACAACATTTTACTTTGTATAACACTTTAAAATACTTAGTGTATAAATCTTGTGTCTTTTAGAGGATCGAAATAAGACTCACTTCGGTTCCTAGTTTGATGGATTATAATCAGACCTATTTAATAGGTTCTAAGTACAATAGATACACTTTCACACACATGGAAAACAAATGGGTTACTTATTCGTATATCTATCGTATATCGTAACAGGGGCCCTCGTAGCCTGGTGGATAGCGCGCAGGACTCGTAATTCTGTGGCGCGGGTTCGATTCCCGCACGAGGCAGAAACAAATGGGCAAACTTTCTTTCACCCTGAATGCCCCTGTTACCTAGCAGTAAATAGGTACCTGGGTGTTAGTCAGCTGTCACGGGCTGCTTCCTGGGGGTGGAGGCCTGGTCGAGGACCGGGCCGCGGGACACTAAAGCCCCGGAATCATCTCAAGATAACCTCAAGATCTACGTTAGTAATCTCTCTACGTCAAATTTTGTTCCCTAAAGCGTCTCTCAGACTCATAAATCCAACTTGAAATCCTGCATCTAGTTCGCGAATATTAAGGCAATATTCAGGAGCTACAACCCAAATATCAGAATCTAATATTTTATCTTAAACTAAACATACCTAAAAAAAAAAGGAACAAATAACGATCAAAACTAACACGATACGTCATTTGTTATAATATAATCAAATCACTAAATTACAAAATATAAAAATCATGCGAAATTGGATTATAATCCACTGAATTTGGTTTAAATCAACCACCAACCATACACTCTCCTAAAATATATATATGTGAGTATATTTACACTGAAAACAAATGGCAGTATGTATGAATGTGAATGTGTAAATAGTGCGGGCTGTGCAGCAGTATTCCGCTGTGTCACAGTTCTGGTCACTTCTGGTCAACGTATCTGCCGTCATTCCATGTTTTATGTTAAACCGTGGCAACGGGCCGCATAAATACTGTTAGATAAGCACTACGTTTGTATAGACTGCTGCACACACACACACACACACACACACACACACACACACGCGTTAGAAGGAACTTTTTCAGTGTCAGAGTAGTTAACGGATGGAATGCATATGGCAGTGATGTGGTGGAGGCTGACTCCAAACACAGTTTCAAATGTAGATATGACAGAGCCCAGTAGGCTCAGGAACCTGTACACCAGTTGATTGACAGTTGAGAGGAGGGACCAAAGAGCCAAAGCTCAATCCCCCGGAAGCACAAATAGGTGAGTACAAATAAGTACGTACGTACGTACGTACACACACACACACACACACACACACACACACACACACAAACACACACCAAACCAAGAGCGCCTGGTGGCTGAGTGGACAGCACTCAATACTCATAATCCTGGGGACCGGGGTTCGATCCCCGGCGATGGCGAAAAACAAATGGGCACAGTTTCTTTTCACCCCCGCAAGCACAACTAGGTGAGTACAACAACAACTAAATACACACACACTACAATTCGTGTAGTTTATCTCACCAATTTATATTTGTAAACGTAAATTAGCTTACGAATTTTGGCAACAAAGTCAAAAACGTTGTTGTCAAAATAGATTGCAGCAGCAGGCAAAAAAAGTAGAGATCGGCACTGCGTTACGAGTCAAGTATAATTAATAAAATCATGTTCATACGCAATTGGCCGTAGTCGTTCAATCATAACCAATTATCCATTTCCATTCATTCACAATTTTCCCCACATTCATTAGTGCCAAATTCATTCATACTCACAAATTCATACATTTCCATTACTCTATACTATGCTTTAGTGTGAAGCTCTCTAATATTAAATTGTCCATGGTGGCATTCTTCGATGCAAATTATTCATTTAAACACATTCATTGATGTACCACACTAATGCCTCTAAATTAATATTGGTATGTTCTTTCGTGGGAATTCTTCCCTTATGTATACATTGCCTTATGTATATACTCGTACAGGCTACTCAAGACTTTTAATAGTATCTTTTCCATACTTTTACATACAAGGCCTCAAATTCCCAATCTTATTATATATATATATATATATATATATATATATATATATATATATATATATATATATATATATATATATATATATATATATATATATATATATATTTATTACCATTTTTTACATACGAGTATAATTCGTACATATATGCCCATTTTTACAAGTCCTCAAATACCATTCTTACAAGTCCATATATACCCATTCTTACATACAAGTCCCCTTTCTTCAATAGCTATAAATATATAAATATTACAAATGTATTGATTCATACATGTTCTTCCATAACCTTTCTTCTATCAAATTTCTTACATTTCCCTTCATCCATATGCAAAGTTTCATATCTGCACACACTTTAATCTCTCTCTCTCTCTCTCTCTCTCTCTCTCTCTCTCTCTCTCTCTCTCTCTCTCTCTCTCTCTCTCTCTCTCTCTCACCCTCACCCACGTTTTCCCATTCTCTTTCCCTTTAATTTCATTCTCATTCCTTTCCCCTATCTCCCCTTTCGTTACATTTCTCACTTACCTCTTACTCAGCCTCTCATCACATTCCTTTCCCCCCCCCCTTTTCAATCCCTGTCCCTCTCATCTCTGAATTATTTCTCACTTGAGTCTCATTAGCCCCCTGTAAGATCCGTTCTCACTCCCACCTCTGAATTCTCTCACTCTCTTACCGGAAAGCCCTTTGAGGCAATTCTCTCACTTTGCTCTTAATGCCCCCCAGCGGTCCGTTGTCCAAGGGAGGAGGAGAGGAAGAAGGGAAAAGGAAAAGGAAAGAGGAATGAGGGAGAGGGACAGACATGGGAGCATGAGACAACCCGTTCTCGCACTTTCGTATAGTCAATATTGACTTATTAAATAAGTGCATGTGACATACTAATTTATTGTGACTATTTTAGTTTACCTTGAAAAGCTTAATAGAAAACACCGACCTTACCTAACCTTCTAAGTATGTTAAGATAAGCATCTTATTGCTTCGTAATTACAATTATTACTTAACCTATACCTATAATAGGTTAAGTAATAATTGTAATTACGAACCAATAAAATGCTTATCTTAACATACTAAGAAGGTTAGGTAAGGTCGGTGTTTTCTATGAAGCTTTTCAAGGTAAACTAAAATAGTCACAATAATTTAGTATGTCACATATGCACGTATTTAATTAGTCAATATTGACTATACGAAAGTGCGAGAACGGGTTGCATGAGAAGCGAGGGGTAAATGTAACAAGATGCATAGAGGAGGTAATTACATAGAAGGATAATCTAATATGCATAAATAAGACTTAAAGAAAGGATTGATACATCGATAGATAATTAGTTAGAAACAGAAAAAATAAGCAAGCAACCTGCACAGAGGCAAGAGGCTTATATAATGCTCTTCTCTCTCAGAGTACCTATTGCACCTCTGCTTTTCAACAGGGTATTCTGCACATCCTGCCATGCCTTCTGGTCTCATGTGGGGGTTATTTCTGTGTGCAGGTTTGGAACCAGTCCTCCTAATATTTTCCCGTGAAAATATGATGTTGAAGACCGTCTCCATACCTGCCATTTCCCCAAACTTTCTCCCTACCAACGCCTGCTTTTATTGACTTCTTTCCCCAAAATCCATTCCCATTCCTCTAACGAAAAATAAAGTTTAAATCCAAAACAAAGCCATCAAACCACAGACTCCAGCATATTGCCCAAGGAAACAATCCCAGCCCTAGATAAATCAGCCCCATCCACAAAAATCAGCAAAATATATCATTCTTTCCAAAGAATTATTCCCGTCATCAATGAATTATATTCCATTTGAATTGCAATGTTCGTCTAGACGGCAATTGGCTCCCAGCGTTCTAGACATCTTGAGGTTATCTTGAGATGATTTCGGGGCTTTTAGTGTCCCCGCGGCCCGGTCCTTGACCAGGCCTCCACCCCCAGGAAGCAGCCCGTGACAGCTGACTAACACCCAGGTACCTATTTTACTGCTAGGTAACAGGGGCATAGGGTGAAAGAAACTCTGCCCATTGTTTCTCGCCGGCACCTGGGATCGAACCCAGGACCACAGGATCACAAGTCCAGCGTGCTGTCCGCTCGGCCGACCGGCGACATTCAGTCATTTCCAGTCTTGGAAGAATGCTACGCATGACCGAACTCCCTCTCCCTATTCTCCTAATTCAATGCCCGTCTTAAACCTTATTTCAAGTGTCACACTCCTGCTTCATTTCCTCTGGCACCATTGCAAGTAGCGAGTCTGTTCCCATTTACAATCATTATATTAATTATATTGGGAAAATCATTAGGAGCTGTGATGAGGACTTGAACCTCTGTTCTGGGTACTCCCAAGCACACGCCTTAGACCACTAGGCCAAAACATGGTCAAAAGTGATTTCTGTGTGCTTTAATCATTGTTAGGAACATCGCCAAGTCCCGCTCCCAGAGCAATTCGTAATCTTAAAAATAACGTCACTTTTGGCTGGTATGCGCACTATGGCCAAATTTGGACGTAATTTGAAATGAAATCGACTCACAAAAGTGACGTACTGTTCCGTTTTCTGTTTGAGTCGTCCGGCTTACTCGGACAGGTTAGAAGAGGCAACTTTAAATTAACGTTTTTCATAACGTTTTGAAACTTTATGAGAATTTCCTGCCCACCTAACCTAGCAGAGGACCCTTAACTTACTGTTGAAAAAAAAATCCCAAATTTATTTTCAATTTTTTTTTTTAATTTTCAAATTACGTCCATATTCGGCCATACGGGCAAACGGACAAAAGCGACGTTATTTTTAAGAGGACTGGTTGCCCAGAGAGCAAACCCTTAATATGTTCTCGAAATCTCTGACACAAAAAAGGCTTGTTCAAATACTTCACCTGGAAATCACAATCAAATTTCGCTAATTTTCATCTTCTATCAGAACTTCCTTCGTCGTCTTACCTGTCGAGCAAACTACAGCCTCCTTACAACCCTCATCCTTTAAAACGGCGAATGAATTGTGAGGTCTTCACAAAAATCTAGGCCTTGTAATAGTCCGCCTAAGTCCCTTGGTCTTCAAGACACTTCAGGAAGAGGATTTAGAAAGGCTGCTCGATGCCTCTTGTGTGTCAACACTGTTGCTTCATCTGCTTAAGTTCCTCACATAAGAGTCATCTTCAGTCCTCAAGAGCACCACACATTTCCTCTAAATGCCTCGTGAGCTTTTTACACTGATGGCAGCTTAAAGAGCCTACACAACTGTCCAGTACAAGTCGCCTCTCCATTACCGGCGCAAGAACTGAACCTTGAGGTACTCCACAAGCAACATTACTCCAGCCGAGACGGGAACTATCGAGTGAAAGCGGTAAGGCTTTACGACTATATAGCATTGGGAAGGGTTCAGGATAATAATTTGGGATGGGACGGGGGGGAAAGGAATGGTGTCACAACCACTTTGGGACGGTCGGGGATTGAACGCCAACCTGCATGAAAGGAGAACGTCGCTCTACCGTCCACCCCAAGTGGTTCCCCAGACGGATAAATTTGCACCCATCACTGCGCGCGTTCATCCATCTCCCTGACAGAAAACTTTCTAACTAGTAAAAAAGTTTGTTTGTCACTCCTCCAATATGTTCTAACTTCTGGAATTGTCTCTTGTGGGGGACTCGGTCAAAGGCGTTTTCAAGTCCAGCTATATCTACCATCTTCCCTTTTCTTGCAATATTTCTTTGTCTACATCAAAGAAACTTAAGTAGATTTAACTTAAGTTAGACTTAAGACCATCCCGTTTGGTGGTCCAAACTGACTGTCCGTTAATGTGTCGTTATATCAAAGATCTTTGTGTTATTTCTGTTCATTCCTGGTAAATATTACATTATCAATAGAACATCCACTTTCCTCTGGCTATCGTTAGTTACCTAACATGTGTTCATCTGTGTTCATAAATCTTGTTCTTGTGTCATAGGCCTCCCAGACTATTGTTCTGATTGTTCAGTACCTCATTTCGTCTGAGGTATTGGTCCATCAACATTTTATGTCTGTCTCCATCGCGTTTCCAGTTTCCTTGCTTTGAATTTTTCCACATTCATATATATTGTATTCTTTATTCGTGGCTCTTCCTTGCTATTACAAGTTCTTATATATTGATGGTAGGTGGGACACCCTTTATGTCTTCTACTCCAGCGATCACTACCACTTGCATAATGAAAATAATTACTGGAGTGTCTGCAACTTGCTTTAGTGTCCGTAGTGAGTGAGTGAGTGAGTGAGTGAGTGAGTGAGTGAGTGAGTGTGTGTGTGTGTGTGTGTGTGTGTGTGTGTGTGTGTGTGTGTGTGTGAGAGAGCGAGAGTAAGAGAGAGTGAGTGTGTATACACATCTTTATGTGCTTTCGGGAGGGGGGGGGGGGGGTTGAGCTCTGGCTCTTTGGTCCGCCTTTCAACAGTCAATCAACTGGTGAACAGATTCCTGAGCCTATTGGGCTCTATCATATCTACACTTGAAACTGTGTATTGAGTCAGCCTCCACCACATCACTGCCTAATGCATTCCACCTGTTAACTACTGACACTGAAAAAGTTATTTCTAATGTCTCTTGTGACGCATTTGGGTACTCACCATCCACCTGTGTCCCCTTGTGCGTGTACCACCCGTGTTAAATAATCTGTCTTTGTCAGTTCCCCTGTGAATTTTGAAGGTGGTGATCATGTCTTCCAGTAACGTGAGATGCAGTTCATGCAGCCTTTCCTCGTAACTCATGCCTCTTAGTTCTGGGACTAGTCTAGTAGCATACCTTTGGACTTTTTCCAGCTTCGTCTTGTGCTTGACAAGGTACGGGCTCCATGCTGGGGCCGCATACTCCAGGACTGGACTTACATATATCGTATATATTGTTCCGAAAGATGCCTTACACATGTTTCTGAAGGCAGTTCTGATGTTAGCCAGCCTTAAATTGATGTGCGTGCGAGAGCGAGAGAGCGAGCGCGAGAGAAAGCGAGGGAGCGCGAGAGAGAGCGAGCGCGAGAGAGAGCGAGGGAGCGCGAGAGAGAGCAAGGGAGCGCGAGAGAGAGCGAGGGAGCGCGATAGAGAGCGAGGGAGCGCGAGAGAGAGCGAGGGAGCGCGATAGAGAGCGAGGGAGCGCGAGAGAGAGCGAGGGAGCGCGAGAGAGAGCGAGGGAGCGCGAGAGAGAGCGAGGGAGCGCGAGAGAGAGCGAGGGAGCGCGAGAGAGAGCGAGGGAGCGCGAGAGAGAGCGAGGGAGCGCGAGAGAGAGAGCGAGGGTGTGCAAGAGAGCACAAGAGAGCGAGCGAGAGAGAGCGAGGGAGCGCGAGAGAGAGAGAGCGAAGGTGTGCAAGAGAGCACAAGAGAGCGAGCGAGAGAGAGCGAGAGAGAGCGAGGGAGCGCGAGAGAGAGCGAGGGAGCGCGAGAGAGAGAGAGCGAGGGTGTGCAAGAGAGCACAAGAGAGCGAGCGAGAGAGAGCGAGGGAGCGCGAGAGAGAGAGAGCGAGGGTGTGCAAGAGAGCACAAGAGAGCGAGCGAGAGAGAGCGAGGGAGCGCGAGAGAGAGAGAGCGAGGGTGTGCAAGAGAGCACAAGAGAGCGAGCGAGAGAGAAAATGCACAAAGAAACGAGGATTTCGTTGCAGTATGAAAAATAAGCGTAATATTGATCCTCACACTTAGCGAGCCATCCCTGCTCACAATACATACATTCCCCCCTTTCCTGCTGCCCCTTCCTATCCCCCTTCCCCCCTCTTTCCCATCATCCGTGACGCAATGTCTTGACAAGGGACAGACAAACCGATATTGGCCATCCATCCATGGCCAGGGGCGGCCCATTCATGGCCAGGGGCGGCCCATCCATGGCCAGGGGCGGCCCATCCATGGCCAGGGGCGGCCCATCCATGGCCAGGGGCGGCCCATCCATGGCCAGGGGCGGCCCATCCATGGCCAGGGGCGGCCCATCCATGGCCAGGGGCGGCCCATCCATGGCCAGGGGCGGCCCATCCACCTCCATGCTAATCAATACGAAGCCTTTTTCACTGATCCAATACTTTATAAGGGGATCTAGAACTGACTGGACCTCTCTTGTCTGTCTCTGGGAGCGTCCTGTATGTATTTACTACTTGTGCGTGATGGGATCGTTTGGTTAGCTCTTGGGCCCCGACTTTTGAACCATCGGTTGCCTAATGTACTGACTACTTACTGTCTATTGTTCCTCTTTCGTATATACAATATTTCTCTCTCTCACACACACACAGAGCTACGAGGAGAGACTACGGGAATTAAACCTCACTTCGTTAGAAGACAGAAGAGTTAGAGGGGACAAGATCACCACATTCAAGATTCTCAAGGGAATCGACAGGGTAAATAAAGACAGGTTATTTAACACAAGGGGCACACGTACAAGGGGACACAGATGGAAACTGAGTGCCCAAATGAGCCTTGCCTTGAGGTTACCTTGAGGTGCTTCCGGGGCTTAGTGTCCCCGCGGCCCGGTCGTCGACCAGGCCTCCTGGTTGCTGGACTGATCAACCAGGCTGTTAGACGCGGCTGCTCGCAGCCTGACGTATGAGTCACAGCCTGGTTGATCAGGTATCCTTTGGAGGTGTCACAGAGATATTAGAAAGACCTTTTTTAGTGTCAGAGTGGTTGACAAATGAAATGCATTAGGCAGTGATGTGGTGGAGGCTGACTCCATACACAGTTTCAAGTGTAGATATGATAGAGCCCAGTAGGCTCAGGAACCTGTACACCTGTTGATTAACGGTTGAGAGGCGGGACCAAAGAGCCAGAGCTCAACCCCCGCAAGTACAACTAGGAGAGTACACACACACACACATCGTAGCAGGTGTCTGAATCTCGGGTATCTATATACACATAGGTGAACTGATGCATCAGGTGAAAGAAATGCTGTCCATTTGTTTGTGCCTGGACCAGGAATCTAACCCCGGCCCTAGAACTACAACCCCAGACCGCTGTCCACTCGGCTGGGATGACCTGACTGTTGACCAGACCACACACTAGAAATTGAAGGGACGACGACGTTTCGGTCCGTTCTGGACCATTCTCAATCGACTTGAGAATGGTCCAGGACGGACCGAAACGTCGTCGTCCCTTCAATTTCTAGTGTGTGGTCTGGTCAACATACTTCAGCCACGTTATTGCGACCTGGCTGTATCTGTACTCACCTAGAAGTGCTTGCGGGGGGTTGAGCTCTGCTGTTTTGGCCCGTCTCTAAACTGTCAATAAATCAACTGTTACTAACCACTAACTTTTTTTTCCCTGGCACCATCTGGGACAACGATAATACATTGCTTTATACAATGCATTGCAATTCTGTTGCAAAGGGCTCAAGGAGAGGTCCATAATGAAGGGTATCACTGATTCTGAAGAAGGTATAGCTTATGTCTCAGTAGTTACGACCACGAGACGAGAATCAACAGGTCGCCTTTCTTCATTGAAAGAAAGAAAATGAATACTTTTGACCCTTTGCAATCACCTGTCTTCCTTTTTTTTATAGTATATGCTGCCACTAACCCCTTTGTATTCCACTAGTGAGACTTAACAGTCACACACAGAGATCACACTAACGTGATGCATCAAATGAACAAATACACAAGGGCCGTGACGAGGATTCGAACCTGCGTCCGGGAGCATCCCAGACACTGCCTCATTCGACTGAGCTACGACAGGGTTAAAAGGGTTGAAACCGAAGTTCTACTGAACTTACTGGATCCCGAACTGTCTGGGATGCTCCCGGACGCAGGTTCGAATCCTCGTCACGGCCTTTGTGGATTTGTTCTCTTAACAATCAATATCTCCCTCACTATATATATATATATATATATATATATATATATATATATATATATATATATATATATATATATATATATATATATATATCTTTCTGTTAAAGGGGGGGAGGCATCGTGCCCTTTATTACTCTGGTGGGATGAATATCGTCCACTTTTATATATGTCAGTGGCGAAACTAAAAGTTATTTAATTGGTCTATAATCTGTCGGGCAATTCTCCGCAATATTGGACAAGCGTTAGATCCACGATGAAAATATGAACTGTTTACCAGGCAATTAAATGCTAAGCTTCGTAACGGGTGGAGTCGATGGGAAATGGAAAGGTTATAGCAGCTGTGAAAAATTGTAGAGGTTAATAGGAAAATACAGAATGGGGTGAATGGGACAGAGGGAAGATAGGAAAAAAGAATGGAAAAGAGGCGAAGGTCAAGAGAGAAATATTATATAAAATATTAACTTCTGCAATGTCAATGTAGCGGCGTTAATGTAACTATTGTTAAACTTTGACATTAATAATAATAAATGCAAAGGGCTTAGCGAGTCCAAAAGTCTCTTCCCCGAGGTAAAGGAGATATCTTAGTTTGTCTCTTATCCTTTGGCCAAGCGCAATCAGTCCACCGAGGTGTCCGACTAGAGGGATGTCTAGGCGAGGGAGAGGGGATAGGTGTAGGAAGAGAGGGTTGGAAACACGAGGATAGAGGGAGAGGAAGACTGTCAAGCAAGGCCCGTGGCATGGAAAGAGATGAGAGAAAGGAAGAACAAAGGATAGGTGGTTAAATAGAGAGAGAGACGGAGGTAGATAGGATAGAGAGAGGGAGGGATGGAGATAAGAATCTAATATGGATTCTTTTGTTCTTATGTTCTTATCTAAGAAAGCAAAGAGGAAGCGAAGGAGGAACCTGTTTCATCTTTCATCTCTTCATTAACTCCTTGTTTCATCAGCCTTAGCTTTTCCCGCACCGAATCCAACTGTCCTTTGAGATCCACATAGATCCACCAGTTCCCATCACCACACCTTTCATTACTGTATATATACTGAACACTGTATAAACATCAGAGGTCCGCGGTTGTTCAACATCCTCCCAGCGACTAGAAGAAATATTGCCGGAACAACCGTGGACATCTTCAAGAGAAAACTGGACTGTTTTCTAAGAGAAGTTCCGGATCAGCCGGGCTGTGGTGGGTATGTGGGCCTGCGGGCCGCTTCAAGCAATAGCCTGGTGGACCAAACTCTCACAAGTCAAGCCTGGCCTCGGGCCGGGCTTGGGGAGTAGAAGAACTCCCAGAACCCCATCAACCAGGTATATGTGGGCCTGCGGGCCGCTCCAAGCAATAGCCTGGTGGACCAAACTCTCACAAGTCAAGCCTGGCCTCGGGCCGGGCTTGGGGAGTAGAAGAACTCCCAGAACCCCATCAATCAGGTATTATTACAATCAAAACAGTCGGAGATAAGAAAGGAGGGAGATAAGAAAGGAGGGAGATAAGAAAGAAGGATGATAAGGAGGGTGGAACGATGGGAAGGAAGGAGAGATAAAGAAGGAAGAGAGAGAGGGAAAGGCTAGTCGAGAGAATGGAAACACTGCGTGGAGTACAGAAGGAGCTGATCAAAAAAACAAAGAAATCATTCCACGAAAACGAGAATAAACAAATGAAAAACACAAAAACAGAGACGCAGGACTCTGAGATCACTCGATACAACTCTCCTCTTTCCAGCAGGCAGGGGGGGGGGGGTTAATGGTGTTAATACCGGGGCAGGAATGGCTTAATATCCTCTAAGTACATATACATTCACTCCGGACCGCAACACCCATCTGCAAGTCTCCATTGATTAACACGGCACTTATCGAGCGACACTTATTGTTGGATTTGTGGGCGAGTGACTGGAAGATGGAGCTAAGTGTTGGGGGAGAGAGTGTGGGGGAGAGTGTGTGTTGGAGAGTGTGTGGGGGAGACGGAGCGTGTCGGAGAGTGTGTGGGGGAGACGGAGAGTGTGTGAGGGAGACGGAGGGTGTGTGGGGGAGTCGGAGGGTGTGTGGGGGAGACGGAGGGTGTCGGAGAGTGTATGGGGGAGACAGAGTGTGTGGGGGAGACGGAGAGTGTCGGAGAGTGTGTGGGGGAGTCGGAGGGTGTGTGGGGGAGACGGAGGGTGTCGGAGAGTGTATGGGGGAGACAGAGTGTGTGGGGGAGACGGAGAGTGTCGGAGAGTGTGTGGGGGAGACGGAGAGTGTTTGGGGGAGACGGAGGGGGTGTGGGGGAGTCGGAGGGGGTGTGGGGGAGTCGGAGGGGGTGTGGGGGAGACGGAGGGTGTGTGGGGGAGACGGAGGGTGTGTGGGGGAGTCGGAGGGTGTGTGGGGGAGACGGAGGGTGTCGGAGAGTGTGTGGGGGAGACGGAGAGTGTGTGGGGGAGACGGAGGGTGTGTGGGGGAGACGGAGGGTGTGTGGGGGAGTCGGAGAGTGTGTGGGGGAGACGGAGAGTGTTTGGGGGAGACGGAGGGGGTGTGGGGGAGTCGGAGGGGGTGTGGGGGAGACGGAGGGTGTCGGAGAGGGAGGGTTTGAAATTAAGGACGGTATAAGGATGGAAAACTGTGGGGTTGATCCTGGTGTCTCAAGTTCAAGTAAGTTTATTGAGACAAGAGAAAAAATACATCTCAAAGGGATAGAGTAGCTTAGGCTACTTCTACCCCCATAAGTGAAGGTGTTGGGTAAGTGTAGTGATAACTTCAGTCTTACACTGGAGTAAGAAATACATAAAATTAAATATATAACACTACCTATAAGAGTGAATTCGCCTGTTCAAAGTTGGAGGCCAGACGCCTGGGGCTAGCCTCAACCAGATTTGTAGAGGTGACTGGTCTGAGGTACGGGCCGGACATAGGCTGGTCGATGTAGGCCAAAGTTAATTTCTTTAAGAAATATTGCTAATTATAAAACACCCTTAAGCCGTTTTCAGGGAGTATTTCATTAATTGAATTGTAAAATATGGCGTGTGATTAACGTTGCTACTGAGAGGAAAATAATGAAAAAATTGGAAAGAGAAGGAAAAGGCAAAGTATTCGAGACCAATAAATTTCTTACAATGGTTCGTGTGGGGGTGGAAGATGGTGGGGGGGGGGAGATGGGGGAGAAAGATAGCCAGAGATATCTACATAGATAGCTAGAGAGAACGCTTGTATATCCACTTTGTCAGTTCCCCCCTTAGTATCTTGTATAGCGTTATCATGTCTACCCTATCCCTTCTTTCCCACAAATGTAGCGAGGTCCCTTACTCTTGCTTCATGTCTCACTCATTTTATCTCGGAAACGAGTCATTTCTGCACATTTCTGGACTTTTTAATAGTTTGCTTTTGTGCTTCTTTAGGTAAAGGGTTCCGTGTCGGTGCAGCATACTCAATGTGTCGGTGCAGCATACTCAATGTGTCGGTGCAGCATACTCAATGTGTCGGTGCAGCATACTCAATGTGTCGGTGCAGCATACTCAATGTGTCGGTGCAGCATACTCAATGTGTCTCACAAGGGATGTACACAGAGCTCGGACGGGATTTTTTGGCCAAGAGTTTCTTACGGATAACAGGACGTTTGCCATTCCTTCCCATCCCCCCCGTCCCATCGCAAATCCTTATCCTGACCCCTTCCCAGTGCTATATAGTCGTAATGGCTTAGCGCTCTCCTGATAGTTCCCTTCCCTTACCAGTAAAGCATATGCAGCTATCTGTATTCTGCCAATATACTCCTTGTGGGTTAGATTTTAGGAGTTATGTTCACTTCCAAAGGAAGTCTCTTTTTCGAAAGATGGGAGAAGTTGCCTTCCCTTCGTTCTGTAAGCATTTAAGGATTCCTTACTCCAGGAAAATGTATTCTACCCGGCCTTTTCTCTCCTGTTTGAGTGCTGTAATCTGGTCACACAATTCTAATACCTGGCCAGGTAGGATTTCCCTTTTTATGAATCCATGCTGAAGTTTGTCAGCAAAATGTCTAAATTCTAAATGATCTACGAGCCTTCTCTTAATCTATGTAATCTTACTAGGAATACTAGTATACAGGTCAATACTCGAGCACTAGACGCTTTTTAAATGTCAGGAAGTGTCCCCATATATGAGGAACTGAAGACGATGACAAGCTGCCCAGCCACCAACCCGTTCTCGCACTTGCTTTTAGTCAATATTGGCTTATTTAATTTAAAAATAAGTGTATTTGTGACATGCTAATTGAATGTGAATATTTTAGTTTACCTTGAAAAGCTTCATAGAAATCACCGACCTTACCTAACCTTCTTAGTATTTTAAGATAAGCATCTTATTGCTTCCTAATTACAATTATTACTTAACCTATACCGTTGATAGGTTAAGTAATAATTGTAAATAAGAAACAATAAAATGCTTATCTAAACATACTAAGAAGGTTAGGTGAGGTCGGTGTTTTCTATGAAGCATTTCAAGGTAAACTAAAATATTCACAAACAATTAGCATGTCACATATACACTTATTAAATAAGCCAATATTGACTCTAAGCAAGTGTGAGAACGGGTTACAGCCCCACAGTGCCTCGGATGCCTCCTTCAAGATCCAAGGCGAGAGGTTGTGTCCGGACCTGCGGGCTTTCGTCGCATTCACCTCTGTCTAATTGCTTCTTTACTTCCTCTGGTGTCGTCCCTTCAATATCGACCAGTCCTTCCAACACTCCCGGCCCCTTCTTTCACGCGTCGGGGAAGACCTCAGAGATCCATCAAATTAATCACGACGCCATGGTCAAAATATTTTCCCCGGCATAGCTCAACCTCCACCCAAACAGTTCCGCGGAGAAGGGATCATCAATCGTCTGTTGATACAAGCGTAGCTTAGATACTCAGCTCGGCAAGGCGTGGTCTTCCTAAGTGCCAACACAACAAATGGTTTTATGTTTCCTATATTTCATTAAATAAAAAGGGAGGGAGAGGGAGAGAGGGAGGGAGACAGAGAGAGAGCGAGAGAGCGAGAGAGAGCGAGAGAGAGCGAGAGAGAGCGAGCGAGAGAGAGCGAGCGAGAGAGAGAGAGCGAGAGAGAGAGAGCGAGAGAGAGAGAGCGAGAGAGAGAGAGCGAGAGAGAGAGCGAGAGAGAGAGAGCGAGAGAGAGAGCGAGAGAGAGAGAGAGCGAGAGAGAGAGAGAGCGAGAGCACGAGAGAGCGAGAGCACGAGAGAGCGAGAGCACGAGAGAGCGAGAGCACGAGAGAGCGAGAGAGAGAGAGCGAGAGAGAGAGAGCGAGAGAGAGAGAGCGAGAGCACGAGAGAGCGAGAGCACGAGAGAGCGAGAGAGCGAGAGAGAGAGAGCGAGAGCGAGAGCGAGAGAGAGCGAGAGAGAGCGAGAGAGAGCAATGAGTGTGACTCAGGACATTAATTCTTAGGTATGTTGAAGATTTATTTCGGAAAACTACTCGTTTCTAGATGTATAATCCTTTTAAAAAGGATTATAATACTTTTTATATAATAATCCTGTTGTTCTATTCCAGGCTTTTAGCATTGTTGTTTATTTACATGATTAAGTTCCCTTAGAACATTAATATCGTTAACATGTCCCCAGTTTGTTTATTTCCACAAATGTGACTTCCAATTTCCTGTGAAATTTCATAACTAAGTCTCCACCAGTCAAGAATCACCAGTCTCCGTGGTGCAGTGGTAAGACACTCGCCTGGCGTTCCGCGAGCGCTTTGTCATGGGTTCGTATCCTGGACGGGGAGGATTTACTGGGCGCAAATCCTTAACTTAGCCTCTGTTTAACTCAACAGTAAAATGTGTACTTGGTTGTAACAACGATTCTTCGCGGCAGGGATCGTATTCCAGGGACTTGCCCGAAACGCTACGCGTAATAGTGGCTGTACAAGAATGTAACAACTCTTGTATATATCTCATACAAAAAAAAATTGGCGGTCCTCTAGATATTTTATGAGCTGACATAAACAAGGTTTCGGTAGCTGTTAGGCATAGATTAGGTTAAGCCTAATACAAGGGATACTGGTTATATATTTTCAGTCCCTTTTCCTACCACTTTCTCACTCCTGTAATTGCTTAATTTCAAGCAAATGTTTTTAATATTCAGACATCATAACAGCTGTGGTACATTTAGAAGTTAACAGAAGACCAAAGTCTATTCAAAATTTCTCTTTGGATTTAAGTCCTTCACATAAGCGTGTCAAAATTTTATGTATACTGGATGCAGAAAATTTCAGAGTAAACCATTTTGTTTAATGGATCCCCTCCCCCCTTCTCTTGTCTGTGTTCGACACAGTTCGACACAGGCGTCGACATTTACAAGTCAGGCGGGTCCTTGGGGGTCTCCAAGTCAGTCGATCCATCGGGGATTCTTATTTAGATGGTGGCCACGGGTATACTTCGGAGGCCGTCGGTGCGTCCACGTCGGAGGGCCGTCGGGAGGGCTGTCGGGTCGTCCGCCCACGTCGGGAGGGCTGTCGGGTCGTCCGCCCACGTCGGGAGGGCTGTCGGGCCGTCCGCGTCGGGAAGGCCGTCGGTATCATGGTGAAAATCAATGCAGTTGGCCTGGCGCGACGCCTGCTAGAGGAGAGAGAGCTGCTCTCTCACTCCTCCGGGCTCTACTACCGAGCTCTCTTCTCTCTGTCTCTCCAACACCGCCTCAAGCCCGTCTCCGTGACCGGAGCGAAAGAAACCAGATGCAGAGAGATTAAGAGAGATGGTGAGATAAAGATTGAAAGAAGAAAACGGAGGTAGAGATAGTTTGAAAGAAGGCAAGGAGGTAGATAGACATTGCCTCCCTGGCCACTTGGACATGAAGTGGGCTGCTTCATGTTCTTCATGCTGCTGCTGTGACGCCCGCCTTGGTGAGTGCGTTTGCGTGCGCATGTGTGTGTGTGTGTGTGTGTTTGACTGATCGCAGACTAATGAGTCATTACAAAAGCACCTCTCAGACATTCTTATTTTCTATTCTTCATTGATATTCCTTGCTATTACTTTACACACACACACACACACACACACACACACACACACACACACACACACACACACACACTTTGAGGCGGGACCAAAGAGCCAGAGCTCAACCCCCGCAAGCACAACTAGGTGAGTACACACACACACACACACACACACAGGGAAATGGAACAGGAGTCATTGCTGTAAACAACCGATGCTCGAAAGGCGGGATCCAAGAGTCAATGCTCGATCCTGCAGACACAACTAGGCGAGTACAACTAGGCGAGTACACACACACACACACACACACACACACACACACACACACACACACACACACACACACACACACACACAAGCATATTTTGAGAGATATGGACATATATTAATTGCATGTTGCGATGTAAATAAGCTGAGACTCAATTTTAACCGAAGACTGTAATTTTACAAGTGTGAAAGTCGAGCCTGTCCTCTAGCCGGGCTCGGGGAGTAGAAGACCTCTTGAACCCTCTCCAGGTATCTCCAGGTAAAGTTAATGAAGTATTGAGCAAGATTACCATAATTATGGTAATTTGGAGACAAAGCAGAAGATTCAAATGTAATGGTTAAAGTAGCGTTTAATAAATGTTGATTCAGCTGAAAAGTGTCGAGAAACATCATACCTAAGTAATGATGTTGTCATACCTAGGTTATAATGATACTGTCATGCCTAAATTATAATGATATTATCATACCAAAGCTATAATGGCATTGTCATACCCAAGTTATAATGACATGGAAATACGTTCAGCATTTTTCATAATTTTTTCTTTGAAGGAAAACGATTAAAATATATATCGTAAAAAAAAAGTTTAGAATTTTTTTCAGAATTATTGAAACTATTTGTAAAGGTATAATTGATTACATGAATAACTTTATGCACAGTTGCTTTAAGCCTAAGGCTGTATTTTTTTTTCTGTTGATTTAAACAGATAATTCCATCTTAAACTTGTGTTAAATGTTTGCCATGTCAAGAACTACCTTTAATTTAGCTACTTTTGTAGGTGTTAACATATCTTCCTTTTATCGTATCTGTCCACTTTCTAACTGTATCTGTACACCTCTTAAACGTATCTATCTACTTCCTACCTGTATCTGTACACCTCTTAAACGTATAAATCTACTTCCTACCTGTATCTGTACACCTCTTAAACCGTCTATATCTACTTCCTACCTGTATCTGTTCACCTCTTAAACGTATATATCTACTTCCTACCTGTATCTGTACACCTCTTAAACGTATATATCTACTTCCTACCTGTATCTGTTCACCTCTTAAACGTATATATCTACTTCCTACCTGTATCTGTACACCTCTTAAACGTATATATCTACTTCCTACCTGTATCTGTTCACCTCTTAAACGTATCTGTCTACTTCCTACCTGTATTTGTACACCTCTTAAACGTATATATCTACTTCCTACCTGTATCTGTTCACCTCTTAAACGTATCTGTCTACTTCCTACCTGTATCTGTATACCTCTTAAACGTATATATCTACTTCCTACCTGTATCTGTACACCTCTTAAACGTATATATCTACTTCCTACCTGTATCTGTTCACCTCTTAAACGTATATATCTACTTCCTACCTGTATCTGTACACCTCTTAAACGTATCTGTCTACTTCCTACCTGTATCTGTATACCTCTTAAACGTATCTACTTCCTATCTGTATATGGTATAACAAAAGATTGATTTATCTCTGTGTATATTCTTAGATTCAGCTCCAGCTCCTGGGATCATCTTAAAAGCTATATCGATCGTCTTATTTAAGAAATCTTGTGCCTCTTCATTTGTATCGTACCTGCTTTTTGAATGGTGAATAAAAAAGGGGCCTCACCCTTTCTCATTTTGAAATTCATTCAAAATTTTCACAACCCTTTTCGGGAAAAATGTCTTCATGTTTCTCCCTCTCTTTTTCCTATTTCAACCCTTTTCCTTCCTGGTTCAATCTCTCTCTCTCTTTTCGCGTTCAATCCCTTTCCTTCAGTTTAATCTTTCTTTATCCCCCCCCCCATGTTCATTAGTCTTTGTTCACTCTGCTTAAGACTTTGGAATATCGTACAAGGCTTATGATAAGCCTCGTCACCTCCGTGCTCACACAATTGACAATTGATTGATAGTTGAGAGGCGGGACTAGAGAGCCGAAGCTCAACCCCTAACAAGCATAACGAGGCGAGTACAAAAATGAAGATTAGTTAATTTGGTCTATCTACAAAGGCCATTTTTTCCATCTTAATTTTATAACGAACCTTTATATTAAAAAAAAATAAATTGTTGGGAGTCGATATCATGCTTTTACCTCTTAAGCTTTTCCTCACGTTGACGAAATACAATTTTCTGAAAGGTTCCAAATTCAGGTTTTTGAAAATGACTTACATTTTTTGTCGAATTTCCATGATCCGACGATATTATTCAATTTGCGTGTACCCCTGGCGATATATTTGGGGCGATGTGTCTCGCCTCGTTCATGCCCTCTTTCAGAGCTGGCAGAAGCCTCTCTTTCTCTCACTCTGTTCCTCACGTCTCAAGTTTAAAATAACATTTGGTAGCATTTTGAAGCCTAGGATTTCGAAGTTATCTTGTAGCATTTTGAAGCCTGGCATTTCGAAGTCATCTTGTAGCATTTTGAAGTCTTTTTGTAGCATTTTGAAGTCTTTGTGTAGCATTTTGAAGTCGTTTTGTCGCATATTGAAGCCTTCTTAGCATTTTGTAGCATTGTCGCATTTTGAAGTCATCTTATTTCCTCATTATTATCTTTAAATACACTTCCTATGCAAACATTGATATTTGTACAAAAAAATCATTTACACAAGCATTTCAAAGTAACAAAACGGGTCCATGAACAGATTCTTATGAAATTCCATTTGTCAATGAAATAAATTGTAATTTTTCAATTACGATTTCTCTTATGTCACTGAATCCCTTCCTTCTGTTTGTTGAGTGTTCTCTCTCCCAGGTTAATGATTTTCCTGTCAATTCCTGTCAATTTAGCCCGGTACTCAGTACGGCATGCTAAACTCCTATGCTGTGTCAAAGGCTTTCGGGGAAATCCTGAAATAAGTCTTTAACCCATTCTCCTCTTTCGGGTATGATTTAAGTTAGCCAAATTGTTTATTCCTTGCAGAGTTATCAAACCGCAGGGTTATCCAGGTGCCGAGTTATTAATCCACAGAGTTTTCCAGCTGCAGAGATCTACTTAGAGGCATCCTCTTAGAGGATTTAAGAGGCTTTCGGGGAAATCCTGAAATAAGTCTTTAACCCATTCTCCTCTTTCGGGTATGATTTAAGTTAGCCAAATTGTTTATTCCTTGCAGAGTTATCAAACCGCAGGGTTATCCAGGTGCCGAGTTATTAATCCACAGAGTTATCCAGCTGCAGAGATCTACTTAACAGGTTAGGCAGTGTTAGCCTTCCCTCTATGGTGGTTTGTTAATAGCTTCGTTGCTTCCAAGTGCGGGAATTAATATTGCGTGAGATGATTTAACTAAGTTGTCGTGACATGTGTGGTTAAATGTGTGTTTGCTCTTCCATTTCTTACTTGGGTGTGGGTGTGTGCGTGTGTGCGCGCTCGTGCGTGTGTGTGTGCACGTGCGTGTGTGTGCACGTGCGTGTGTGTGTGCACGTGCGTGTGTGTGTGCACGTGCGTGTGTGTGTGCACGTGCGTGTGTGTGTGCACGTGCGTGTGTGTGTGCACGTGCGTGTGTGTGTGCACGTGCGTGTGTGTGCACGTGCGTGTGTGTGTGCACGTGCGTGCGTGTGTGCACGTGCGTGCGTGTGTGCACGTGCGTGCGTGTGTCCCAAGGCCTGACTATAACCACTGAGCGACGATGAAAAATTACTTCCTAATCAATATGCTCCCTATTCACTTTTGCCTCGTGTGAACTGGATGTCCGGCTTTAAGTAGAAGAGTGGGACTGATAGGTAGGTAGGTGTAGGTGTAGGTAGGTAGGTGTAGGTGTAGGTGTAAGGGTGTGTGGGTGTGTGTGTACTCACCTAATTGTGCTTGCGGGGGTTGAGCTTTGGCTCTTTGGTCCCGCCTCTCAACCGTCAATCAACAGGTGTACAGGTTCCTGAGCCTATTGGGCTCTATCATGTGTGTGTGTGTGTGTGTGTGTGTGTACTCAACAAATTGTACTCGCCTAATTGTGCTTGCGGGGGTTGAGCTTTGGCTCTTTGGCCCCGCCTCTCAACTGTCAATCAACTGTTAACTGGTGTGCGTGCGTGTGCGCGTGCCCCGGCCTGCAATGCACCAGCTCTCTGCTTTATGTGTTCATCTCCTCACCGTGATGTCCATAACATCAACAAACAAACATCCGCAATGCGAACATCACACCCCCCCCCCCCCGGGCGCCAAACAAGGTTTTATGCAAGGAATAAAAATCCTCCGACTGCTTCCCTTACCCCCCCCCCCCCCCGCCCCCACAACCCATCTCTCTCTCTGAATTTTATCTCATTTCCTACGCAATATGACGACACAGCCGTGACACCCGCTGACAAGGGCGCAATATGTCTGACTAGCGCGAGGTTCGCTTTCTATCTTTAGCCTCAGAGAAGAAGCTGGAGTAGTTTCCGTGCTGAAATTTAACTCTGCTGATGATAATTGTAAGGGGGTTAATAAGTGTGTTTGGGGATTGTGTGTGTAGGTTGTATTTTGTATGTGAGTGTAGCTTTTGTATTCACCTAGTTGTGTTTGCGGGGGTTGAGCTCTGGCTCTTTGGTCCCGCCTCTCAACCGTCAATCAACTGGTGTACAGGTTCCTGAGCCTACTGGGCTCTATCATATCTACATATGAAACTGTGTATGGAGTCAGCCTCCACCACATCACTGCCTAATGCATTCTATTTGTCAACCACTCTGACACCAAAAAAGAGAGAGAGTGTGAGAGTGTGTGTGAGAGTGAGTGAGTGAGTGAGTGAGTGAGTGAGTGAGTGAGTGAGTGAGTGAGTGAGTGTGTGTGTGTTTAGAGCACATTGCAGTGAAAACAGAGCAAATATTGATGGATTCCTATTAACCTGCGGGTGGATAGCGAGGCTTAATCAACATCCATTAGAGCGTCTCAAGATGCTACCCGTACAGCTCTTAGGAGGCCAGAGTCTGCTATCTGGAGAGTGGTAAAGGGGATATAGCGACCAGATAACCAAACCACACATCAGAAGACTTGAGAAACGACGACGTTTCGCTCCGTCCTGGATCATTATTAACTCGTGGAGTTGGCTCTCGTTATCTTAAGATCCTGTTATCTCCTTGGCCGCTGTCCTTGTGTGTTCTTCAAGCTCAGTATTCAAATAACATCGAGACAGATCTCCTCTATTCTGCTCTCATGGGGCGCGACAATCTTGATAAGAACAAGGGTTGGAATCCTCTTGGAATTGAATTACTTATCACCAGAGGATTGACGCGATTCCCTTGACTGGAGCAGGAGAGAGAGAGCTAGACACCACGACTCTGGCAACAATAATATATTATATATATATATATATATATATATATATATATATATATATATATATATATATATATATATATATATATATATATATATATATATATATATATATATATATATACACATACACACACGAACAAGCCTGAACGGTCTCCAGGCATATATGCAACTAAAAATTCACACCCCAGAAGTGACTCGAACCCATACGGCCAGAAGCACTCTGTACAGGATCCCTTAACCACTCGACCATCACGACCGGACAAAAGAGGATGGTAGCCGAGGCTAATTCCCCAAAATATCATGCCCAAGATTATCAACAGAGTGCCGGCGGGAGGACGGGGAATTAGCCTCGGCTACCATCCTCTTTTGTCCGGTCGATATATATATATATATATATATATATATATATATATATATATATATATATATATATATATATATATATATATATATATATATATATATTATAAAATACAGTCTTCCTGTTCCCGACAAAACAAATGAAATAAAATTATCTGTAGCTGGTCGATCGTCCTTTGAATAAGTCAATTTAATATAGTTTCAAAAATGCGAACTCTGACCATCCAAGCAAGGAGTGCAGCTGAACTCTGACCATCCAAGCAAGGAGTGCAGCTGAACTCTGACCATCCAAGCAAGGAGTGCAGCTGAACTCTGACCATCCAAGCAAGGAGTGCAGCTGAACTCTGACCATCCAAGCAAGGAGTGCAGCTGAACTCTGACCATCCAAGCAAGGAGTGCAGCTGAACTCTGACCAGCCAACCAGCTTACTTAATGCTTAATGTGCTTAAATGCTTAATAATTCAGCATCTTTAATAATTTTGTAAGATTTGTTGTAAATTAATAAAATTTCATTAATAGCAGTTCTTTCAAGATATTTATATTTTAAGTATATTTTTCAGGTCTTGAAATAAACATTTGATTAATGCATTAAAGTTGCAGTTCTGCAGCAATCGATTTAAATCATGCAACAAACGTTTTAAAATAATGTTTGACAGTAGAGTGTTGCCGAAAGTGTCGGACACTTCTTCGTGAGGTTATCTTGAGATGACTTCGGGGCTTTAGTGTGCCCGCGGCCCGGTCCTCGACCAGGCCTCCACCTCCAGGAAGCCGCCCGTGACACCTGACTAACACCCAGGTACCTATTTTACTGCTAGGTAACAGGGGCATAGGGTGAAAGAAACTCTGCCCATTGTTTCTCGCCGGCGCCCGGAATCGAACCCGGGACCACAGGATTACAAGACCAGCGTGCTGTCCGCTCGGCCAACCGGCTCCCCCCGGCACTTCCTAAGAAACGCTACTCAACTCTCCCCTATGTCATTCTTTTCTAATAAACATTAGAAAATTCTATTCACCTCGGCTCTAGAAGACTCGAACCGCGAACCTCACTTCGGCGTGTGAGGCAGAAGCCTTAAACATTAGAAAACATTCTTTCCTCATGCAGGCGATGAGTCACAATAACGTGGCTAAAGTATGTTGACCAGACCACACACTAGAAGGTGAAGGGACGACGACGTTTCGGTCCGTCCTGGACCATTCTCAAGTCGATAGTCGCTTCAAGTACATCGACTTGAGAATGGTCCAGGACGGACCGAAACGTCGTCGTCCCTTCACCTTCTAGTGTGTGGTCTGGTCAATTGTTTCCGAATAATAAAGTGTTTCTTCAATAAACGATCCAAGTGTTTATTTTATAAATAAATGCTTCACGTGTTTCTTAAATTAAAAATTTCAAAATCTTTTTCTAACGTTTCAATCGATACTTCCATTGCTTCAAGTACTCCTGCCATAAGCGTTTGAGTATTAATATCGGGAATGTCTACTATGAAGTTATCACATCTGCGGATCTGAAGGTTTTATTCGCTCACTGACGAAACTGATCCTGATTCTTTTTATTTGCTCAATGATGAAGCTCACTTTAAGCATAATTATTTTTCTTGTTTGGTTATGTGGATATGTGAATTAGAAGCGGGTATGTGGGTACAATCTTATGCGGGTATAAAGAAGCGTTTGTGGTAATATCTTAACTATAAATGACTAACAAAGACTGAGAATCAAGCAACACTTAGTGGGCCAGCCAGAGGCTTAGGGCCCGCGCAAGAATTTCCTTGGGAGAAAATAAAGGGATTGATGTGGAATAATTGGTCTGCGGGCTTCTTCCAGCAACAGTCTGATGGAACAAGTCTTAACCAGAGAACCCTGGGCCACTCGATAGACCAACGACAGGTAAACTACAGGTAAATTCTGAAGATTATGCAAGCAGTATGCATAATTTTCAAGTATGATTCAGGACACCAAGTATGTTGCTTCATAGCTGTGCGTCATCAGTTAACATGATGGAGGGCTCCCTGTCTGCTCCCTCTACCTGACTACCTACACCAGTAGCATGATGGAGGGCCCCGTGTCTGCTCCCTCTACCTGACAACCTGACACCAGTAGCATGATGGAGGAACCCGTGTCTGCTCCCTCTACCTGACTACCTGACACCAGTAGCATGATGGAGGGCCCCGTGTCTGCTCCCTCTACCTGACTACCTGACACCAGTAGCATGATGGAGGGCCCCGTGTCTGCTCCCTCTACCTGACTACCTGACACCAGTAGCATGATGGAGGGCCCCGTGTCTGCTCCCTCTACCTGACTACCTGACACCAGTAGCATGATGGAGGGCCCCGTGTCTGCTCCCTCTACCTGACTACCTGACACCAGTAGCATGATGGAGGGCCCCGTGTCTGCTCCCTCTACCTGACTACCTGACACCAGTAGCATGATGGAGGGCCCCGTGTCTGCTCCCTCTTCCTGACTACCTACACCAGTAGCATGATGAAGGGCCCCGTGTCTGCTCCCTCTTCCTGACTACCTACACCAGTTGCATGATGGAGGGCCCCGTGTCTGCCCCCTCTACCCAAGAAGCATGATGGAGAACACCTAGTCTGCTCCCTCAACCTACACCAGAAACATGATGGAGGGCCCCGTGTCTGCTCCCTCTTCCTGACTACCTACACCAGAAACATGATGGAGGGCCCCGTGTCTGCTCCCTCTTCCTGACTACCTACACCAGTAGCATGATGGAAGGCACCGTGTCTACTCCCTCTACCCAAGAAGCATGATGGAGAACACCTAGTCTGCTCCCTCAACCTACACCAGAAACATGATGGAGGGCCCCGTGTCTGCTCCCTCTTCCTGACTACCTACACCAGTAGCATGATGGAGGGCCCCGTGTCTGCTCCCTCTACCTGACTACCTGACACCAGTTGCATGATGGAGGGCCCCGTGTCTGCCCCCTCTACCCAAGAAGCATGATGGAGAACACCTAGTCTGCTCCCTCAACCTGACCATCTACACTTGCCCAGAACATGATCCATGAACACCTGGTGTTCACTTGGGAAACTAATAAAACACATCATTGGCCCGATATGTTTTTTTTATATAAAACATACATTATAAGCTTAACATTGTCCCCATTAAAACACCTTATAATCCTCTAAGCTTCTCACCCACACAACATGGCGGACTCCAAGCTTCTAATTATGCTGTAAATTCATAGCCTTTCCAAAGGTGAAGCGTGAGTTGTCCTCATTCTTGCTAGTGTGAGACTTTGGAAGAAAATTGTGTTATATATATATCTACACGTTAACTTTCAAAGGTTATCTCTATATTTAGCTGTAATTATGTTTTTGTAATTACGGGAGATAATGATTTCTTTATAAGATATATCTACATTTCGTGCAGTAGAAGTAAGTGCAGGAGTAATTTGCAATTAAACTCCACAGGAGGAAGAAAAGTTGATGTAATTGCATGACTAAGAGATGCACAAAGTTGGAATATAGGTCGAGAGAGAGAGAGAGAGAGAGAGAGAGAGAGAGAGAGAGAGAGAGAGAGAGAGAGAGAGAGAGAGAGAGAGAGAGAGAGAGAGAAAGAGAAAGAAAGAGAAAGAAAGAGAGAGAGAGAAAGAAAGAGAAAGAAAGAGAAAGAGAGAAAGAGAGAGAAAGAAAGAGAGAGAAAGAGAGAGAAAGAAAGAGAAAGAGAGAAAGAAAGAGAGAGAAAGAAAGAGAGAGAAAGAGAAAGAGAAAAAAAAAGAGAGAGAGAGAGAGAGAGAGAGAGAGAGAGAGAGAGAGTGTGTATTTACTATTTGTGTCTGCTGAATCGAGCTATTAGCTCTTGGACCTCGTCTTTCCTAACCAATCTATTTTTTCTCTATTATATCTGCTACATATATTTTTCTCCAACACACACACACACGCACAGATGGGTGCCTTAGTATCTGATCTTAGGCTAAGCCCACGAGTCATCAGTAGGTCAATTTAAAGACATGTTCTGAACAATACTTTTTTCTACGGGCTCACCATAGCCCGTGCTACTTGGAACTTTTTGTTCCAGGTAGCGAATCTGCAACAATACTTTTTCCACACCTACGACTCACTCCCGGGTCCCATCCGTGCCATTTTGGGTATTTCCATTCATATATTCTATTTCTTATTAAGTTCCTGTATATTCAGATTTTTTTTGACTATCTTATCTCCTTTCTAGTGACGTTATCTTGAGATCTTGAGATGATTTCGGGGCTTTTTTTTTTTTTTTAGTGTCCCCACGGCCCGGTCCTCGACCAGGCCTCCACCCCCAGGAAGCAGCCCGTTACAGCTGACTAACACCCAGGTACCTATTTAATGCTAGGTAACAGGGGCATAGGGTGAAAGAAACTCTGCCCATCGTTTCTCGCCGGCGCCCGGGGTCGAACCCGGGACCACAGGATCACGAGTCCAGCGTGCTGTCCGCTCAGCCGACCGGCTCCCTGAGAGGAAGGTTCTGAGTGTGACATTAATACTAATGGTCGACTATCTGGTGATACTAATGGTCGACTATCTGGTGATATAGGGAGAAATAGTCTCATTTCCTGATGCTCTGATAATCATCTCTCTTTCTCATCTCGACTACGTCCTAAACGACGCAGTGATCATACGTCCGATAAAGGACAAATACCTAACACAATACTAATGTCAACAACATACTAACCCACTCAATTACCCCTCCCCCTAATTTGATTTGAATTTGGCCAATTTGCATTCTAATTATGTGCGTATACAACAGACACACCCGCTGTAGGATTTATACAACGCCTCGATAATACATTCCGCTTGCCCTCCCTCCGCTCTCTGCGATGAATGGGTGAAACTGAGAACAAATTACTAAAGAGGGAAGGAATAATAGAACAGTGAGGAGCCAGAGCAGGAGAATGTTTTCCCATTTTACCAAATGAGACCGCTAAGAAAACTTAAATAGGAATTTGGCAGTGTATAGTAAGAAAATTGGGAAGAATTGGATTTGAATTCAAATTGTTAAAATCTGTCCTCAGCAGTATGTAAACCATATATATAAATATATATATTATATATATATATATATATATATATATATATATATATATATATATATATATATATATATATATATATATATATATATATATATACATATATATATATATATATATATACATGTATACATATATCCTCAAGTACTTTCGTATATTAATACATCTTCAGAAGGACTGAAGTGTCTGACACTGTCACATTTTTAATCACGTGTTTATTTTTCATGATTTACACACACATATATATACAATGTGTGCGTGTGTGTGTGTGTGTTACTCACTTGTGCTTGCGGGGGTTGAGCTCTGGCTCTTTGGTCCCGCCTCCCGTGTGATTATTCTCTGTTGTTGATATAACCATTGTCAATGGTAGGACCAGTTTTATTTTGATTTTTCGTGCAGTTGCGGGACATTTTTTTTTATTTTAATAGCCTATAATTACACAATTCTAGTGATTATGTTGCCAGCTGCTTATGGAAACTGTACATTATTGTTTTAGACAAAGACTAAGACTTTACTGATGAAACGACGATAAGTTATGCGAAAACTCGACTGATGTAAGTTCATGGCTTAATAAGTTTCGCGAAAATCTGGAAATGTGCCAGGCAGAGCTCTTCCAGTAACCCATGGACTGTTCCAGTCAGTTAACAGCATCTTCCAGTAACCCATGGACTGTTCCAGTCAGTTAACAGCATCTTCCAGTAACCCATGGACTGTTCCAGTCAGTTAACGAGATCATCCAGTAACCCATGGACTGTTCCAGTCAGTTAACGAGATCTTCCAGTAAGCCATAGTGTGTTCCAGTCAGTTAACGGCATCTTCCAGTAACCCATGGATTGTTCCAGTCAGTGAACGACATCTTCCAGTAACCCATGGACTGGTCCAGTCAGTGAACGACATCTTCCAGTAACCCATGGACTGTTCCAGTCAGTGAACGACATCTTCCAGTAACCCATGGACTGGTCCAGTCAGTGAACGACATCTTCCAGTAACCCATGGACTGTTCCAGTCAGTTAACAGCATCTTCCAGTAACCCATGGACTGTTCCAGTCAGTTAACAGCATCTTCCAGTAGCCCATGGACTGGTCCAGTCAGTTAACAGCATCTTCCAGTAACCATTGAATAACTTCAGGCAGAGAAATGCAATCTTCAACCTGTAGAAGACTCCTTGAGATGTTAATATATCCTCCTGTTAATTTAAACTGGAACTCAAAGGGTTGCCCTGTTGGCGCTGAATAACAACAGACAAACGGTCACCCTGCCAGCACTAAACAGACAAACGGTCACCCTGCCAGCACTAAACAGACAAACGGTCACCCTACCAGCATTAAACAGACAAACGTTTACCCTGCCAGCACTAAACAGACAAACGGTCACCCTGCCAGCACTAAACAGACAAACGGTCACCCTACCAGCATTAAACAGACAAACGTTCACCCTGCCAGCATTAAACAATAAACAAACGTTCACCCTACCAGCACTAAAAACAAACGTTCACCCTACCAGCACTAAAACAAACAAACATTCACCCTACCAGCACTAAAACAAACAAACATTCACCCTACCAGCACTAAAACAAACAAACGTTCACCCTACCAGCACTAAAACAAACAAACGTTCACCCTACCAGCACTAAAACAAACAAACATTCACCCTACCAGCACTAAAACAAACAAACATTCACCCTACCAGCACTAAAACAAACAAACATTCACCCTACCAGCACTAAAACAAACAAACATTCACCCTACCAGCACTAAAACAAACAAACGTTCACCCTACCAGCACTAAAACAAACAAACATTCACCCTACCAGCACTAAAACAAACAAACGTTCACCCTACCAGCACTAAAACAAACAAACGTTCACCCTACCAGCACTAAAACAAACAAACGTTCACCCTACCAGCACTAACCACCAACATGGAAAACGCTAATAAATTAACATTTCATCAATGTATTATTCATTTATGCCAACGCCCCAGGCACCAGGGTGACTGATGTCGCGTTTGGCTTCTGTTCTTCCGAGCCTAAGGACATGAGCGGGACACGTCTAAGACAGGAGGTCTGTCCGCAGTGCCTAATGTCCCGCTCGGGTCCCCAAGTGCTACTTGGTCCAAGTATATTGTACCAAGGACGACCTGGTTGTACTTCGGAACTCATCAACTGGTTAGTAGATATCTACGAAGCTGTTAAATGCTTGCTATAGGAGAGGTCTGACTTTTTGTCTGTTTAAAAGTTGAAGGCCAGAGGCCAGATTCACAAAAGCACTTACGTAAGCACTTACGAACGTGTACATCTTTCTCCAATCTTTGACGGCTTTGGTTACATTTATTAAACAGTTTACAAGCATGAAAACTTGCCATTCAACTGTTGTTATTGTTATAAACAGCCTCCTGGTGCTTCGGAGCTCATTAACTGTTTAATAATTGTAAACAAAGCCCCTGACTTATGCAGTGCACCTAGCTTAATGAACAATGCCTCTTACCCACTAGAAGGTGAAGGGACGACGACGTTTCGGTCCGTCCTGGACCATTCTCAAGTCGATCGACTTGAGAATGAATCCAGAACGGACCGAAACATCGTCGTCCCTTCACCTTCTAGTGTGTGGTCTGGTCAAATTACTTTAGCCACGTTATTGTGACTCATTGCCTGCAATGCCTCTTACCTTCACTAATCTAATTGCATGTACCTAACCTCCCAGTGGAATAAATCCGATCTGTTCTCTCCTGTCATGCTGCGGGCTCACCATAGCCCGTGCTACATTGACATTCCGTTCAGAGTAGCTAAATCGAAAACAATATCATCCTGTCTCATGTTACGGGCTCCCTATAGCCCGTAACTTCGTATAGTTCAAAATGTGTGGGTTTTACTGTATTTTTATGGAATAGTCGAATTGAAAGAGTTGTACACAAGCTGCGTGACAGTTAATATATTAATTTTCAAACACAATGTTTAACAGAATTATTATTTTGAATTACGATGTGTATAGATCATAATTTTCATAAACATCGTACATTACAGACGTAAATATTTATAGAACATTGTGATATTGAAAGAAATCAGGACTTAAAAGGCACTGGGAGATGTTTAGGCATATGGAATGGAGTTCAGTGTAAAAAACGATGTTTATAACTGAAAGGGATGATGTTAAAGGAAGCGCAGAATGTGTATTGCGATGTGTAACGCTTATGGTACGGAAGGAGATTTATATTAGAGTGGGCTACATGACGGAGTACCACGATTATGGTACAGTCGACCAGTGCGGATACATAACAATGCCTTTATGGCCTCTCGTAAATATAATGTGACGGTTCCAAAAACCCTGTTGGAGAGGGGAGAGAGAGGGGGGAGAGTGGGGAGAGAGAGGAGGGAGAGAGGAGGGAGGGAGAGAGGAGGGAGGGAGGAGGGAGGGAGGAGGGAGGGAGGAGGGAGAGAGGGGGGAGAGAGGGGGGAGAGAGGGGGGAGAGAGGAGGGAGAGAGAGGAGGAAGAGAGAGGGGAGGGAGAGGGGGGAGAGAAGGCAGAGAGGGGAGAGAGAAGGAAGAGAGGGGAGAGAGAAGGAAGAGGGGGGAAAGAGAAGGAAGAGGGGGGAAAGAGAAGGAAGAGGGGGGAAAGAGAAGGAAGAGGGGGGAAAGAGAAGGAAGAGGGGGGAAAGAGAAGGAAGAGGGGGGAAAGAGAAGGAAAAGGGGGGAAAGGGAGAAGAACAGAGGTAGGGAGAGTGGGAGGGAGGAGCATTAATTATACCTCGAAAAAAAGGTCAGTGCAAGAGAAATGAAGGGAAAAAAGAGAGGGCAAGAAAGAGGGGAAGCAATTTAAAAGTGGGTGAAGAAGAGGGGAGAAAGACCGTGGAATAGTAAGGAGGGAGAAAGGAAGGATGAGTGACGTAAAGAAGAGAGTGGAGGAAGTAAACAAGGAACCAAGAGAAAAGGTTAGAAGGTGTGTCCCATTCACCTGGGGCCCGATTCACGAAGCAGTTACGCAAGCACTTACGAACGAGTACATCTTTCCTCAATCTTTGACGGCTTTGATAACATTTATTAAACAGTTTATAAGCATGAAAACTTGCCAATCAACTGTTGTTATTGTTATAAACAGCCTCCTGGTGCTTCGGAGCTCATTAACTGTTTAATAATTGTAAACAAAGCCGCCAAAGATTGAGAAAAGATGTTTAGGTTCATAAGTGCTTGCGTAACTGCTTCGTGAATCTGGCTCATGGGCACTAGGGGACTCGAACCGCGGACACTCGAATGGTCGCACAAGTGGTTGTTAGAGTTTAACCCAAGCAAATGTAATGTAATGAAGATAGGTGTAGGGAGCAGGAGGCCAGATACAAGGTATCATTTGGGAGAAGAAATTCTTCATGAGTCAGAGAGGGAGAAAGGCCTGGTGGTTGATATCACGCCAGACCTGTCCCTTGAAGCTCATATCAAGAGGATAACATCGGCGGCATATGCCAGGTTGGCTAACATAAGAACGGCCATTAGAAACTTGTGTAAGGAATCATTCAGAACTTTATATACCACATATGTCAGACCAATCTTGGAGTATGCGGCTCCAGCATGGTGTCCATACGAATAGGGTGTATGGTTAGGTTAGGGTGAGCATGTGAAGCAGGTGTGTATGTTGAAAGTGTGTGTTTTGCAAACGTGGAGTTGTATAGGTGTGTGTGTGTGTGTGTGTGTGTGTGTGTGTGTGTGTGTGTGTGTGTGTGTGTGTGTGTGTGTGTGTGTGTGTGTGTGTGTGTGTGTATATGCTAAGAGTTAAGCCTGGAGGCCTCTAAATCTAATCATGTGGATAGAGGTGTTTGACACCTGCTCGGGGGCAAGTGAATGGGTTGGGAGCAAGAAGGGTATCTTCACGTGAGGTGACGGACTCGCTGTATGTCCTTTCTCACTGAGTAGGGTGGGGGGCGGGGCTTCTCACTCGCTCGCAAGTTGCCAACAACTGACATTAGCAGACCTTGGAGACCCGGTACAGCATGTGTTGGGTTAGGTTAGGGTTGTCGAGAAGGGGTGGGTATAAGGGATGGGGTCTCTCTCTCTCTCTCTCTCTCTCTCTGACAGAAAATGTGAGAGAGAGAGAGAAATGTAGATAAGTATGCATAGGAGTGTAGGATATATAGAAAGATGGAATAATGTATTAAGGTGTGAAAGGATTACTCACATATATTATTGTAGTAACCGAGACATCTTCAGGTCATCTAGATTCTCTCATCAAGTCTTTCCAGACCTTGAGAGACTGAGATAGATATGCTAGGGGTATGGTACATCCTAACGAACTGTAGTTAGTGATGTTAGGGAGTGTACATCACTCTCTAACTTATCACTCTGCTAAGAGGGCCATAACAATTTTTTCTGATGCACTGAGAACCTCATAGACTGTCCACAAACCCTCACGCAGCCTCGGAGATTTAAAAAAATAAAATAAACGCACATTAACCAAAGGCTCAGTGTTGAGGTTTTCCCTCTGTCAAGCCTCCACCAGATCAAACACAGATGCCGCCCCATTACCCCCACACAGAGGTCGATGGGTAGATAATCTCAGCCAACTGATGAGGGGATGATTTCCTAAACTGCTTAAGGCTTGTTCTGTGAAAAGGGTAAAGTAATATTTCATCTACATTTGTAGACGACAGGAAGAGGACGAGTTCAACCCATACATTATCAGAGGTGGTGGTTTGTTCCGATGAGCCCTCACCATCCACCAGTCGTTGTTGTTGTTAAAGATTCGCTACATGGAACAAAAAGTTCCAAGTAACACGGGCTATGGTGAGCCCTCACCATCCACCAGTCGTTGTTGTTGTTAAAGATTCGCTACATGGAACAAAAAGTTCCAAGTAACACGGGCTATGGTGAGCCCTCACCATTCACCAGTCGTTGTTGTTGTTAAAGATTCGCTACATGGAACAAAAAGTTCCAAGTAACACGGGCAATGGTGAGCCCGTAGATAGTTATCCACCAGTCTAATGAGATGTTTTCCGTCATATACTCTCCCATGCCCAACCACATCCGCTGGCATCCACCATTTAGAGTAACTACAAAACACGAAGTCGAAAGATGAAGTAGGAAAGGTATGATAAAAGATACAATCCTTATATGAACGCTGCAAAACAAACAGTTGTTGTATGAGATGTATTGTACTGCATAAATGAACCTTAAATCGTTATAATACTGTGTAATGTAGAGCAAACACAAAAAGTTGAAAAACTTGCTATGCAAAAACTAAGTCAGTCAGGTGAGAACTATGATCCCAAACAGTAGTTGTGTTGGTGTGTTTGAAACCTGTTTAAAGTAATGCTTGAATTGTAGGGAATTCAATGTCTTGGTAAAAAGTAAATCTTAATAAAAGGAGGCTAGGGAAATTTAAATTCTTACAAATTGGAGAGTAAAAACAAAACATGAAGTTTGGAAGGTGTGGTTGGATGATGATGTATTATATAAAACTAAAAACTTGTACAACTTTACGTAGTAATAAACTTATGCACATCAATGTGTATAAATGATTAAAAAGTTTCGAGCTGAATTTTGACTATATAAAGCCTTGTCTTAGTTGTATTACTACGTAAAAGCGATGATAAGTTTAAAATACGTAAAAGGAGTAATGAACTTTCCTTTCTATTGAATGATGAACTAATTTACTCGACATCTGCTAATGATAGATAAATAATATAGATGTTTCTTTGTTGGTTACGGCATGTCACAAAGATTACACACACAGTAATATTTATTTGGTGGGTGATATATTGAAGACAGTCTAAGACAGTCTTTTTACTTTTAAAAATGTTATTTAGACAAAAAAATAGGTGTTTCAATGTTACATTACATTATGGTACAACAATAACACTAATATTTATTTGGTGTGTGATATATATTGAAGACAGCCTAAGACAGTCTTTTACTTTTAAAAATGTTATTTGCATAAAGAAACAAATGTTTGCCATGTTATGTTACATTATGTTACAAGAATAACATTAATATATATACTGATATATTCAGGTGGTATACTGAAGATAGTCTACGACAATCTTTTAGTTTTAAAAATATTAAAACAAGAATAACATTATTCTTGTAACATTATTATGCTTCAAGAATAACATTAATACTATATTTATTTGGGGTGTAACATATATTGATGACAGTAAGACTGTCTTTTACTTATAAAAATATGAAAAGAATAACATTATTCTTGAAACATTATTATGTTGCAAGAATAACACTAATATTTATTTGGTGTGTGATATACATATTAAAGACGGTCTAAGACACTTTTTTACTTTTACAAATATTAAAACAAGAATAACATTATTCTTGTAACATTATTCTTTTTCAAGAATGACACTAATATTTATTTAGTGGGTGATATATTCATGACAGTCTAAGACAGTCTTTTGTTTAAAAAAAATTATATTATGAAAAAGAAATAAATGTTTGCCAAGTTATGTTACAAGAATAACACTAATATTGTATTTATTTCGTGTGTAACATATATTGAAGACTGTCTAAGACTGTCTTTTACTTTTACTAATATTAAAACAAGAACAACATTATTCTTGTAACATAATTCTGTTTCTTGTAACATTATTTTGTTTCAAGAATAACACTAATATTTATTTAGTGTGTGATATATTCAAGACTGTATTTTACTTATAAAAATATTAAAAGAATAACATTATTCTTGTAACATTATTATGCTACAAGAATAACACTAATATTAATACAGTATTTGGTGTGTGATATATATTAAAGACTGTCTACGACAATCTTTTACTTTTTAATTATTAAAACAAGAATAACATTATTCTTGTAACATTATTATGTTTCAAGAATAACACTAATATTTATTTGGTGGGTGATATATTCAAGACAGTCTAATACAGTCTTTTATTTATACAAATTTTATTTTGAGAAAGAAATAATGTAACATAACATTGCAAACATTTGTCACAAGAATGACACTAATACTGTATGGATTTGATGTGTAATATATATTGAAGACTGTCTAAGTCTTTTACGTATAAAAATATTAAAAGAAGAATAACATTATTCTTGTAACATTATTATGTTTTAAGAATAACACTAATACTATATTTATTTGGGGTGTAACATATATTGAAGACTGTAAGACAGTCTTTTACTTATAAAAATATTAAAACAAGAATAACATTATTCTTGTAACATTATTATGCTACAAGAATAACATAATAATGTTATTCTCTAATAATGTAACATTATTATGTTACAAAAAAAAACACTAATATTCATTTGGTGGATGATATATTCAAGACAGTCTAATACAGTCTTTTATTTAATCAAAATTATATTTTGAAAAAAATAAATGTTTGCCATGTTATATTACATTATGTAACAAGAATGACACTAATACTGTATTTATTTGGTATGTAATATATATTGAAGACAGTCTAAGACATTCCTTTACTTTCAAAAATATTAAAGGAATAACATTATTCTTGTAACATAATTCTGTTTCTTGTAACATTATTCTGTTTCAAGAATAACACTAATATTTATTTAGTGTGTGATATATTCAAGACTGTATTAGACTGTCTTTTACTTAAACTTTTTTTAAAGGAATAACATTATTCTTGTAACATTATTATGCTACAAGAATAACACTAATATTAATATTTGGTGTGTGATATATATTAAAGACTGTCTACGACAGTCTTTTACTTTTTAATTATTAAAACAAGAATAACATTATTCTTGTAACATTATTATGTTTCAAGAATAACACTAATATTTATTTGGTGGGTGATATATTCAAGACAGTCTAATACAGTCTTTTATTTATACAAATTTTATTTTGAAAAAGAAATAATGTAACATAACATTGCAAACATTTATGTTACAAGAATGACACTAATACTGTATGGAATTGATGTGTAATATATATTGAAGACTGTCTAAGTCTTTTACGTATAAAAATATTAAAAGAAGAATAACATTATTATGTTTCAAGAATAGCACTAATATATATTTGGTGTGTGATATATATTAAAGACGGTCTACGACAGTCTTTTACTTATAAAAATATTAAAACAAAAAAATAACATTATTCTTGTAACATTATTTTGCTACAAGAATAACATAATAATGTTAATCTTTAATAATGTAACATTATTATGTTACAAAAAACACTAATATTCATTTGGTGTGTGATATATTCAAGACAGTCTAATACAGTCTTTTATTTAATCAAAATTATATTTTGAAAAAAATAAATGTTTGCCATGTTATGTTACATTATGTAACAAGAATGACACTAAAACTGTATTTATTTGGTATGTAATATATATTGAAGACATTCTTTTAGTTATAAAAATATTAAAACAAGAATAACATTATTCTTGTAACATTATTATGCTTCAAGAATAACATTAATACTATATTTATTTGGGGTGTAACATATATTGATGACAGTAAGACTGTCTTTTACTTATAAAAATATGAAAAGAATAACATTATTCTTGAAACATTATTATGTTGCAAGAATAACACTAATATTTATTTGGTGTGTGATATACATATTAAAGACGGTCTAAGACACTTTTTTACTTTACAAATATTAAAACAAGAATAACATTATTCTTGTAACATTATTATGCTTCAGAAATAACAATGTTATTTTTTAATAATGTAACAATATTATGTTACAAGAATAACACAAATATTCATTTGGTGCGTGATATATTCATGACAGTCTAAGGCAGTCTTTTATTTAAAAAAATAATGATATTTGGCAAAAGAAATAAATCTTAGCCATGTTATGTTACATTATGTTACAAAAATAACATTAATACTGTATTTACTTGGTGTGTGATATATATTAAAGACGATCTACGACAGTCTTTCACTTTTAAAAATATTAAAACAAAGAATAACATTATTCTTGTAACATTATTCATTTTCAAGAATGACACTAATATTTATTTAGTGGGTGATATATTCATGACAGTCTAAGACAGTCTTTTGTTTAAAAAAAATTATATTATGAAAAAGAAATAAATGTTTGCCAAGTTATGTTACAAGAATAACACTAATATTGTATTTATTTCGTGTGTAACATATATTGAAGACTGTCTAAGACTGTCTTTTACTTTTACTAATATTAAAACAAGAACAACATTATTCTTGTAACATAATTCTGTTTCTTGTAACATTATTTTGTTTCAAGAATAACACTAATATTTATTTAGTGTGTGATATATTCAAGACTGTATTAGACTGTCTTTTACTTATAAAAATATTAAAAGAATAACATTATTCTTGTAACATTATTATGCTACAAGAATAACACTAATATTAATATTTGGTGTGTGATATATATTAAAGGCTGTCTACGACAGTCTTTTACTTTATAATTATTAAAACAAGAATAACATTATTCTTGTAACATTATTATGTTTCAAGAATAACACTAATATTTATTTGGTGGGTGATATATTCAAGACAGTCTAATACAGTCTTTTATTTATACAAATTTTATTTTGAAAAAGAAATAATGTAACATAACATTGCAAACATTTATGTCACAAGAATGACACTAATACTGTATGGAATTGATGTGTAATATATATTGAAGACAGTCTAAGACATTCCTTTACTTTCAAAAATATTAAAGGAATAACATTATTCTTGTAACATAATTCTGTTTCTTGTAACATTATTCTGTTTCAAGAATAACACTAATATTTATTTAGTGTGTGATATATTCAAGACTGTATTAGACTGTCTTTTACTTAAACTTTTTTTAAAGGAATAACATTATTCTTGTAACATTATTATGCTACAAGAATAACACTAATATTAATATTTGGTGTGTGATATATATTAAAGACTGTCTACGACAGTCTTTTACTTATAAAATATTAAAATAAGAATAACATTATTCGTGTAACATTATTATGTTTCAAGAATAACATAATAATGTTATTCCTTAATAATGTAACATTATTATGTTACAAAAATAGCACTAATATTCATTTGGTGGGTGATATATTCAAGACAGTCTAATACATTCTTTTATTTAAACAAATTTTTATTTTGAAAAAGAAATAATGTAACATAACATGGCAAACATTTATGTTACAAGAATGACACTAATACTGTATGGAATTGATGTGTAATATATATTGAAGACTGTCTAAGTCTTTTACGTATAAAAATATTAAAAGAATAACATTATTATGTTTCAAGAATAGCACTAATATATATTTGGTGTGTGATATATATTAAAGACGGTCTACGACAGTCTTTTACTTATAAAAATATTAAAACAAAAAAATAACATTATTCTTGTAACATTATTTTGCTACAAGAATAACATAATAATGTTAATCTTTAATAATGTAACATTATTATGTTACAAAAAACACTAATATTCATTTGGTGTGTGATATATTCAAGACAGTCTAATACAGTCTTTTATTTAATCAAAATTATATTTTGAAAAAAATAAATGTTTGCCATGTTATGTTACATTATGTAACAAGAATGACACTAAAATTGTATTTATTTGGTATGTAATATATATTGAAGACATTCTTTTAGTTTTAAAAATATTAAAAGAATAACATTATTCTTGTAACATTATTCTGTTTCAAGAATAGCACTAATATTGAATTGGTGTGTGATATATATTGAAGACGGTCTACGACAGTCTTTTACTTTTACAAATATTAAAACAAGAATAACATTATTCTTGTAACATTATTATGTTTCAGGAATAACATAATAATGTTATTTTTTAATAATGTTACATTATTATGTTACAAGAATAACACTAATATTCATTTGGTGGTTGATATATTCAAGACTGTCTAAGACAGTCTTTTATTTTAAAAAAATTATACTGTATTTTGAAAAAGAAAGAAATGTTTGACATGCTATGTTACATTATGTTACAAGAATAACATTAATACTGTATTTACTCGGTGTGTGATATATAGTGAAGACGGTCTAATACAGTATTTTACTTTTAAAAATGGTATTTGGACAAAAATAGATGTTTCCATGTTATGTTACATTATGTTACAAGAATAACATTATTATATATACTGATATATACAGGTGATATACTGAAGACAGTCTACGACAGTCTTTTACTTATAAAAATATTAAAACAAGAATAACATTATTCTTGTAACATTATTATGCTTCAGGAATAACAATGTTATTTTTTAATAATGTAACAATATCATGTTACAAGAATAACACAAATATTTATTTGGTGGGTGATATATTCAAGACAGTCTTTTATTTAAAAAAAAACTATATTTTGAAAAAGAAATAAATGTTTGCCATGTTATGTTACAAGAATAACACTAATATTGTATTTATTTGGTGTGTAACATATATTGAAGTTACTTTTACTAATATTAAAACAAGAATAACATTATTATTGTAACATAATTCTGTTTCTTGTAATATTATTCTGTTTCAAGAATAACACTAATATTTATTTAGTGTGTGATATATTCAAGACTGTATTAGACTGTATTTTTTTTTTTTTTAATTATATTTTGAAAAAGAAATAAATATTTGCCATGTTATGTTACATTATGTTACAAGAATAACACTAATATTTATTTAGTGTGTAACATATATTGAAGACTGTCTAAGACTGTGTTTTACTTATAAAAATATTAAAAGAATAACATTATTCTTGTAACATTATTATGCTACATGAACAACACTAAAATTTATTTGGTGTTTGATATATATTAAAGACGGGCTACGACAGTCTTTTACTTTTTAATTATTAAAACAAGAATAACATTAGTCTTGTAACATTATTCTGTTTCAAGAATAACATAATGTTATTCTTTAATAATGTAACATTATTATGTTACAAGAATAACACAAATATTTATTTGGTGGGTGATATATATTGAAGACGGTCTTAGACAGTATTTTATTTAAAAAATGATGTTTGGAAAAAGAAATGTGTTTCCATGTTATGTTACATTATGTTAACAAGAATAACCATAATATTTATTTGTTGTGACTTACGGAAGAGTACAATACAGAATCCCGCACTAATATTTATTGAAGAAACCCTCAATAGGTTTTTAAACTAAATATGGTCACCATTTTTATAACTAAATGTATGTTGGGGAATGTATCCGATTTGGATGTATGAATGACAATGTTTTTTGACTTGCGCGTGATACTGCTGTTAGGATACTAAGGGGAAACATGTCTCACTCTCCTACCTCTTAGATAATCGATGATTGAAGACATTTTTAAACTAAAAAAATATGATCCCCATGTTCAACACACACTCTGACTACGCAATTGAGAATTTGTATGTGCAGATCACGTCTCCCTCTTATACCCAATAGATATTGGATGATGACAAATTATTTTCAAACTAAAAAAAAATATGATCATGTTTAACACACACTCCCTTAATCTGGTCATTGTTACATCAATTTCTCTGCTTATATCTCTCACATGTTTCCAAGTTTCCCTAAGGAGAAATATAGACCTTCAGATAGAGCTATGGCAAGAAGTTGACGAGGAATTGACAGGTAATAGTTGAGAGGGCAGGTGGATGTGGGTCTTGGAGCAGGGGTGCGGGGGGTAGGGGAGCAAGGGATATCTTGAGGTTATCTTGAGATGATTTCGGGGCTTTTTAGTGTCCCCGCGGCCCGGTCCTCGACCAGGCCTCCACCCCCAGGAAGCAGCCCGTGACAGCTGACTAACACCCAGGGTACATATTTTACTGCTAGGTAACAGGGGCATAGGGTGAAAGAAACTCTGCCCATTGTTTCTCGCCGGCGCCTGGGATCGAACCCAGGATCACAAGTCCAGCATGCTGTCCGCTCGACCGACCGGTTCCCTAAATGGTCTCTAAATGGGATGGTCTCATACTCTACATTACTCAGTTTCTCTCTACCTAAAGAGGTCGTAATGATCACAGCTCCCACCTTTGACCTGTGGAGGTGGACCTCTTTTAGTGCAAACTAAAAAAAAACATTAAGTTTGCACCTCTCTTTACTGATAAACAAAAGAGTAATGTAAGGAATTGACTGGTGCTTTATAATGAACAGCTGAAGGAGGGAGACTTGATGGTGGATACCAAGAGCTAATAGTGGATGCCAGCGGATGTGGTTGGGCAAGGGAGAGTATATGACGGAAAACATCTCATTAGACTGGTGGATAACTATCTACGGGCTCACCATAGCCCGTGTTACTTGGAACTTTTTGTTCCATGTAGCGAATCTTTAACAACAACAACGACTGGTGAATGGTGAGGGCTCACCATAGCCCGTGTTACTTGGAACTTTTTGTTCCATGTAGCGAATCTTTAACAACAACAACAACGACTGGTGGATGGTGAGGGCTCACTGGAACAAACCACCACCTCTGATAATGTATGGGTTGAACTCGTCCTCTTCCTGTCGTCTACAAATGTACATGAAATATTACTTTACCCTTTGCACAGAACAAGCCTTAAGCAGTTTAGGAAATCATCCCCTCATCAGTTGGCTGAGATTATCTACCCATCGACCTCTGTGTTGGTGTAATGGGGCGGCACCTGTGTTTGATCTGGTGGAGGCTTGACAGAGGGAAAACCTCAACACTGAACCTTTGGTTAATGTGCATTTATTTTTTCAACTCTCCGAGACTGCGTGAGGGTTCGTGGACAGACTTTGAGGTTCTCACACCTGCTACACAGGCTCACCCTAACCTAACCATACACCCTTTTGGTATGGTCACCATGCTGGAGCCGCATACTCCAAGACCTCAACACTGAACCTTTGGTTAATGTGCATTTATTTTTTTAACTCTCCGAGGCTGCCTGAGGGTTCGTGGACAGACTTTGAGGTTGTCAGTACATCAGAACAACTTGTTATGGCCCCTGAGTGTGTAGGCCTACTGAAATATAACAATCTACCCTCTGCTTGCAGCTGCATTAAATACATTAAGGTTATTTTGAAAGCTGCACCTAATATTTCAAAATGCATGATATCCTTACCTACACACACCCATACAGCGACTTATTCCTATGTGGCATTCAACATACATTTTATTAATACCACTGAGTATCGCACATGTTCTAATGCATTCCCTTCCATATTTGCTTCGTGTAATTCCGCTCAGCTTTCCTAATCTATCCCTTACCTAATCTATCCCCTAATTCCTTAATACACATTGTACCAATCACGAATCTAAATACACACGTTCTAGGATTTGTCAGAGAAAATATAAAATTTCTCCATTTGTATTTCGGTCATTTTGAAGCATTCCATGCTGGGAATGCATATCTTAAAATCTAATCGTGCTCTCGATTGGGAAGCGTCCTTGCAAACTTCAAACTCTTCTTGCCAATGGATTACCCTATTTGCCCATTGGAACGTCTTCTTGCCCATTGGAACGTCTTCTTGCCCAATGGAACGTCTTCTTGCCCATTGGAACGTCTCCTTGCCCATCGGGGAAACCTCTTTGCCCCAAGGGGAAGCCTTCCTGCCCAGAGGAAAATAAAAACTCGTTAACTTGCGACCCTTCAAGCTCCAGCAAGACAATGAACGCCCGCCAAACGGCTGCCCAAATTTTTTTAGCAAGAGAGTTGTGCTGGCATAAACTTGTCGACTTACAGCGCCCTCCACTTTCCCTGATGAAAGAGGATCGAAAATAGCGTTATGGATTTACGGAAAAAGGCGCTTGAAGTTATCCAACGCTGCACCAGCCTCGCTTAAGCATGTTACCTATATTCAGTGGCACGGGGCAAGAGGACCAGTTTTCTGAAGATCGGAAATTCTACTTGCATATATTCGGAAATATTGTTGCTTATACTTGCTTGGTGCGTGTCTTTATTAGTAAATACTATTATTATTACCGTTTTTAGTGTGATTTGACAGTAATTGTGTTTTAGTCTACAGGGTGAATATTTGTTTTTTGAAGATAAGGGGTTAAATGTATGGATTTTTGCGTTATGGGCTCGACTTTGACAAGCAGCTCGTTTGATGTCATGAATATCATAAGGTTTGGCTCAATCTCTTGAAGGAGATTATCGTCACAGTATATGGTCATTTATATGTATATATGTATATATGTATTTATATGAATATGTATATGTATATGGTCATTATTTCCTTCCCGTCAAGTACAGACGGGAAGGAAATGAAGTCACCTTGATGAACGGTGGATGTCATCCATTGTACTCACCTAGTTTTGCTTGCGAGGGTTGAGCTCTGGCTCTTTGGTCCCGCCTCTTAACCATCAATCTACTGATGTACAGACTCCTGAGCCTACTGGGCTCTATCATATCTACATTTGAAACTGTGTATGGAGTCAGCCTCCACCACATCACTGCCTAATGCATTCCACTTGTTAACTACTCTTGACACTGAAAAAAGGTCTTTCTAACGTCCCTGTGGCTTATTTGGGTACTCAGTCTCCACCTGTGTCCCCTTGTTCGCATACCACCCGTGTTAAACAGTTTATCTTTATCTACCCTGTCGATTCCTCTGAAAATTTTGTTGGTAGTGATCATGTCTCCCCTTACTCTTCTGTCTTCAAGTGTCGTGAGTTGCATTTCTCAGTTTTTCCTTGTAACTCATGCCTCTTAGTTCTGGGACTAGCCTCGTGGCAGACCTCTAAACTTTCTCCAACTTCGTCTTGTGCTTGCCCAATACTGTCACTATGGCGGTGTGTCCACTCACAGGATGAGTGGCGCTGCCCAATACTGTCACTATGGCGGTGTGTCCACTCACAGGATGAGTGGCGCTGCCCAATACTGTCACTATGGCGGTGTGTCCACTCACAGGATGAGTGGCGCTGCCCAATACTGTCACTATGGCGGTGTGTCCACTCACAGGATGAGTGGCGCTGCCCAATACTGTCACTATGGCGGTGTGTCCACTCACAGGATGAGTGGCGCTGCCCAATACTGTCACTATGGCGGTGTGTCCACTCACAGGATGAGTGACGCTGCCCAATACTGTCACTGGCGGTGTGTCCACTCACAGGAAGAGTGACGCTGCCCAATACTGTCACTATGGCGGTGTGTCCACTCACAGGAAGAGTGACGCTGCCCAATACTGTCACTATGGCGGTGTGTCCACTCACAGGATGAGTGACGCTGCCCAATACTGTCACTATGGCGGTGTGTCCACTCACAGGATGAGTGACGCTGCCCAATACTGTCACTATGGCGGTGTGTCCACTCACAGGATGAGTGGCGCTGCCCAATACTGTCACTATGGCGGTGTGTCCACTCACAGGATGAGTGGCGCTGCCCAATACTGTCACTATGGCGGTGTGTCCACTCACAGGATGAGTTGCGCTGCCCAATACTGTCACTATGGCGGTGTGTCCACTCACAAGATGAGTGACGCTGCCCAATACTGTCACTATGGCGGTGTGTCCACTCACAAGATGAGTGGCGCTGCCCAATACTGTCACTATGGCGGTGTGTCCACTCACAGAATGAGTGACGCTGCCCAATACTGTCACTATGGCGGTGTGTCCACTCACAAGATGAGTGGCGCTGCCCAATAAACTCGCCCCTCGGGGCAAAACTTAAAATTTATATAATGGATGAGGAACCGGACATTACCCAGGTGAGAAACAAAGTCACTCGTCTCTCCTTTCGTTGGAATCCCTCCCCCTCCCCACCCCCCCCCCCTTGCAACATTGACAGTTTGGTCACAGCCGAAAAAGTCAGAATTTCCAACAATTTTGGATCCGGTGTCCAGTCTCATTTGCATCAACAACATTGTTCGACTATTTGAGTTTCACTATTTTACTTACATAGGTGTATATATATTTTTTTACTTGTCATAGGAAATATAAAATGGTGATCTTCATACGAGAGAATGTTAGGAAATCTTGGAACATGGACAATGTAGTGAGCAAAATTATTAATTTCAGGAGGAACTTAGAAGCTAAATTCTCACATACCTAGATTATATCTCTTGGGTCAAAAGGAAACGTATAGTTATCTTGAGATGTTATCTTGAGATGATTTCGGGGCTTAGTGTCCCCGCGGCCCGGTCCTCGACCAGGCCTCCACCCCCAGGAAGCAGCCCGTGACAGCTGACTAACACCCAGGTACCTATTTTACTGCTAGGTAACAGGGGCATAGAATGAAAGAAACTCTGCCCCATTGTTTCTCGCCGGCGCCTGGGATCGAACCCAGGACCACAGGATCACAAGTCCAGCGTGCTGTCCACTGGTGGTGCCCCAACCACTTGTGGACGGTCGGGGATTGAACGCTGCCCTGCATGAAGCGAGACCGTCGCTCTACCGTCCAGCCCAAGTGATTGGACTCCGCATCGCTGGAGACAAAGGTCTTTACCCCTCAATGTGCTGGTCTCCTGACCAACCCCCATTAGCCAAGTGGAACGCCGAGGAGAGTAGAGTTGTAGGTAAACCTCTGGTGAGTGGAGTTATAGGTAAACCTCTGGTGAGTAGAGTTGTAGGTAAACCTCTGGTGAGTAGAGTTGTAGGTAAACCTCTGGTGAGTAGAGTTGTAGGTAAACCTCTGGTGAGTAGAGTTGTAGGTAAACCTCTGGTGAGTAGAGTTGTAGGTAAACCTCTGGTGAGTAGAGTTGTAGGTAAACCTCTGGTGAGTAGAGTTGTAGGTAAACCTCTGGTGAGTAGAGTTGTAGGTAAACCTCTGGTGAGTAGAGTTGTAGGTAAACCTCTGGTGAGTAGAGTTGTAGGTAAACCTCTGGTGAGTAGAGTTGTAGGTAAACCTCTGGTGAGTAGAGTTGTAGGTAAACCTCTGGTGAGTAGAGTTGTAGGTAAACCTCTGGTGAGTAGAGTTGTAGGTAAACCTCTGGTGAGTAGAGTTGTAGGTAAACCTCTGGTGAGTAGAGTTGTAGGTAAACCTCTGGTGAGTAGAGTTGTAGGTAAACCTCTGGTGAGTAGAGTTGTAGGTAAACCTCTGGTGAGTAGAGTTGTAGGTAAACCTCTGGTGAGTAGAGTTGTAGGTAAACCTCTGGTGAGTAGAGTTGTAGGTAAACCTCTGGTGAGTAGAGTTATAGGTAAACCTCTGGTGAGTAGAGTTATAGGTAAACCTCTGGTGAGTAGAGTTATAGGTAAACCTCTTGTGAGTAGAGTTGTAGGTAAACCTCTGGTGAGTAGAGTTATAGGTAAACCTCTGGTGAGTAGAGTTGTAGGTAAACCTCTGGTGAGTAGAGTTGTAGGTAAACCTCTCTCTCACGTCTGAGTCAAGTGCTCACTCTTGGTTTACTTATCTCCCGAGTCTTCATTTACTTTCTTGGTTCTCCTCCTTTAGGATCTTTATGTTTTAAATCAAAAAGACCCCCCCCCCACACAACTGGTACGGGCTGCTTCCTGTATAACTCCCAGGTACCTATGGACTGCTAGGTGAACAGAGGCATCAGGGGTGAAGGAAACTCTGCCACATCTGTTTCCATTGGCTGCAGGGATCGAACTCCGGTCCCCCTAGGTCCACAAGTCTAGAATGCGCTGTCCACTCAGCTACCAGCCTGTGTGTGTGTGTGGCGGGGGGGGGGGGGGGATCAGTGAGAAGGATCTTGGGAAAAACAAAGTTACAGTGGGATCAATACCTACAAATCTGTAATCTGACAGAGCGAGTGCCGGCGCCAGCGATGATTAATTACAGGCGTATGTGTGTGAGGGGAGGAAGAGGGGAGGGGGTGAGGGAAGGGGGGAGGGTGTTAGGGAAGGGGGGAGGGGGTGAGGGAAGGGGAGGGGTGCTGTAGTACTCACCTAATTGTACTTGCCGGGGGTTGAGCTTCGGCTCAACTTCTACATTTCCACTCTGTCAATCCCTAGGGAGCCGGTCGGCCGAGCGGACAGCACGCGGGGCTTGTGATCCTGTGGTCCTGGGTTCGATCCCAGGCGCCGGCGAGAAACAATGAGCATAGTTTCTTTCACCCTATGCCCCCTGTTACCTAGCAGTAAAATAGGTACCTGGGTGTTAGTCAGCTGTCACGGGCTGCTTCCTGGGGGTGGAGGCCTGGTCGAGGACCGGGCCGCGGGGACACTAAAAAAGCCCCGAAATCATCTCAAGATATCCTCAAGAGATCCCTAAGTACCCTACATTACAGAGGGCACAAAAGGTCTTTATCAGACCTCATCTAAGATTATTACATAAACAATTTCATCTATCCTTCACACCTTATAGATACAATGTCAGCTAGTTACAGAGAAAGTGCTATTTCAAGAGCTATATATTTACAGTAAGTCATCATACATTAATGGTAGGTCTTATCGCTAATACATAATAGTTTAACCAATGGGGATATTACAGAGTCATAGGGGAGCTTCTGTTTATTATTAGTCCTCACAATACACTACTTGTTTCTGAATCTCATATGTCGCTCATCTACATGCTGGCGATGAGTCACAATAACGTGGCTAAAGTATGTTGACCAGACCACACACTAGAAGGTGAAGGGACGACGACGTTTCGGTCCGTCCTGGACCATTCTCAAGTCGATTGTGAGTATGGCTTCGACTTGAGTATGGTCCAGGACGGACCGAAACGTCGTCGTCCTTTCACCTTCTAGTGTGGGGTCTAGTCGTTCATCTACTCTTTCCCTGTTCACTCCTATCCTTGTTCAGTCCACTCTTATCCCCCCGCTCTTCCTATCCAGCTCTGAGCTCTTCCTATCCAGCTATACTCGTTCAGTGGTGGTCGAGCCTCGCACATCGACCACTCGACATAAATTTCAAACTTTTTTGCATGGACTTTTGGCGTTATCTTCTAGCTGTTCCATTTATGACGCGCTTCGCTGAAATAAAACTTTTTACATTCATTCCCTGGAAATTGGGTCTCCCTGGCTGATTTTTCTTTAGTCTCAACTTATCTTCGAAAATTTGTCTAGAAGAGTTTTTATGAGGACTTCGAGACTCAATTGTCGATGTGTTCTGATATTTTAATTAATTGCAATGTTGGAGTTATTGGATATCTGCTTCGTCCAGACGTGGCTCGACTCTGGCAGCCCAGTCCGTCCTCCTATAATGTCCCAACGTCAAGAAATTGTCGTACTAAAGTGCCCTTTTCCTAACCTACCAGAGGACCCACAACAGAAAATGGGACTTTGTCAATTTTGCGAGTCGTTACCATTGTCTAGAACGACGGTTTTTGGCCTTATATTGAGTATACGTTAAAATGCGACACACACACACACACACACTCACACACACACACACACACACACACACACACACACACACATACACACACACACACACACTCACACACACACTCACACACACACTCACACACACACTCACACACACACTCACACACACACTCACACACACACTCACACACACACTCACACACACACTCACACACACACACACACTCACACTCACTCACACTCACACACACACACTCACACACACTCACACACACTCACACACACTCACACACACTCACACACACTCACACACACTCACACACACTCACACACACACACACTCACACACACTCACACACACTCACACACACTCACACACACTCACACACACTCACACACACTCACACACACTCATTCTACCACTCACCCACTCTCTCATTCTACCACTCACCCACTCTCTCATTCTACCACTCACCCGTTCTCCCACTCACCCACACACTAACTGGGTGTCATCCTCTGTCTCTCCGGACCATTCGGCCGGCCTCTGGGTACTGACATAAATAATGGCATCCTTGCCGGGTGAGCGAGCAGGAATGGCCGTAAGTCCTGGCTGACTCTACGCTTCTGTAGCTCCTACCAACAATAGGTTCGCTGGACGCTATGGGGCAGCTTGTCGGGTCTAGCTCCCGGGGCCCGCCATTCTCTACCGTATATATATACCTCATCACAATCGACTTGAGAATGGTCCAGGACGGACCGAAACGTCGCCGTCGTCCCTTTAACTTTTAGTGTGTGGTCTGGTCAAAATATAGGATTCCTTCACTTTTTTCAAATATTGTTGATTGTGTTCGTGAGAAAGCGGTTCAAGCGGCCAATTTTGTTTAATCAAATAATTTTCATTTAATTAATATAGTTTGACATTAAAAAAACTTGCATGATAGTTAACCGTCTCTTGTATTAATGAGTAACTATAGATAATCGACTAGTTAATTTTAGATTCGTTTAACAGAGGGCTGGAGGGTAGAACGCGCCCATCTTCCTGCAGGTCGACGTTCAATCCCCGACCGTCCACCAAGTGGTTGGGGCACCATTCCTTCCCCCCCGTCCCATCCCAAATCCTTATCCTGACCTCTTCCCAGTGCTATATAGTCGTAACATCTTGACGCTTTATCCCGATAGTTCCCTCCCATGGTTCGAATTAATGTAGGGTTATTTGCATGTTTGATCGTTTAATACTGCTCTCTCTCACTCACACACGCGCACGCACTCACGCACGGTAAGGGACGTTAGAAAAAACTTTTTCAGTGTCAGTAGTTAACAAATGGAATGCATTAGGCAGTGATGTGGTGGAGGCTGACTCCATACACAGTTTCAAGTGTATATATGACAGAGCCCAATAGGCTGAGGAACCTGCACACCAGTTGACTGACTATTGAGAGCCGGGACCAAAGAGCCAGAGCTCAACCCCCTGCAAGCAAAAACCGGGACTCAAGTTCGTACCTACAGATACAGCGCAGTCCATCTCTCTCAGTTAATGTGTCTATACAAATATTGCATTATCATTTATCCATTTATTGCTGAATAAATTTATTGCCCCCTGTCCCCATCACGCCCTTGTCCACGACGTCAAAAATCGAAGAACCAATCACTGGGATAGTTAAAAATCAATTGCCAACAAAAATGGCGCCAGCAGCAGGCGACATATTTCCAATGCAATGAGAGAAAAAAAATCGGGCTTTAACGTCACTTCTCTTCCATCTGTTCACTAAAGAACACGCGGGACTGTTCTAAATGGGCCGCCTTAATCAAGAGGGAACAGGATTTGGGTCACATTGGCCACAGATGCATGTTTGAGAGAGGGAGGTAATTGCTGGTTGGCTGGGTCCTAGCTGGCTGGCTGGCTGGCTGGCTGGGACCTAGCTGGCTGGCTGGATGCCAAGCTGGCTGGATGCCTAGCTAGCTGGCTGGCTGGCTGGATGCCTAGCTGGCTGGCTGGCTGGATGCCTAGCTGGCTGGCTGGGACCTAGCTGGCTGGCTAAATGTCTAGTTGGATGGTTTGTTACTTAGCTGGCTGGTCGGCTATTTCGCTGGCTGATTGGTTGATTAGTTGACCTGTTAATTGATAGGCTGGTTGATTAGCAATCTTGTTTGAGTTTCTGACTTGCTAATTCCCTAAATGCCCGCCTGACTGGATACATGGATGGCTGGTTACTGGTTGCTTACCTGTCAGGCATCCAGTCAACTTGTTGCTCACCTGTCAGGCTAACTTGTTGACTGTTTGGCTGATTGGCTGATTGGCTGATTGGCTGTTGTTTGGTGTTCGCTGGCATCAAGCTGGTTTAATTCGTGCTTAGCTGCTTGGCCGATAAGATGGATTGGTTTCTTAATAGCTAGCTTGATGGCTTTCTGGCCAGTTACCTGTCTTTCTGACTGGCTACATAGGTGACCTGGTGACCAATTACCTGTGTCTACTGCTGTTCATGACTGCAGGAAAGCGGTGTGCTTAAATCTTTATTTTTTTGTCGACACTGTTGTCCATTCTCCGCACACTGAGGTTAAACTTCTCCCCCCCCAAGCGTACAGATGTGGTAGCGTTGGACGCTTAGCTCTTGTATACATCAGCTAATCAATTTGCTCAAACGAGGTGATATATCATTGTTGGTGAAAGCGACTAGAAAGGAGGTAAATGAATGAAGGAGAGAAGGAAGAAAGAAATGAGGCATGGTAAAAGAGAGAGAGAGAGAGAGAGAGAGAGAGAGACAGAGAGAGAGACAGAGAGACAGAGAGAGAGAGAGAGACAGAGAGAGAGAGAGAGACAGACAGAGAGAGACAGAGAGAGAGAGACAGAGAGAGAGAGACAGAGAGAGACAGACAGAGAGAGACAGAGAGAGACAGAGAGAGACAGAGAGAGAGAGAGAGAGACAGAGAGAGAGAGAGAGAGACAGAGAGAGAGAGAGAGAGACAGAGAGAGAGAGAGAGAGAGAGAGAGAGAGAGAGAGAGAGAGACAGACAGAGAGACAGACAGAGAGAGAGAGACAGAGAGAGACAGATATGGGTTAACAATTTAGACCTTACGGCTTAGTAATCCACTGAATGTGTTATTAATAACCCATCAAGCAGAGCTGGAAAACCCGACAACAGACGGATAAGAGGGGAAATGAAAGGGGGGTTTGAATAGGGGAAAATGGGTGAAGAAAAGATAAATGGAACAATAATGAGATGGTGTTGTGTATTAGTCGAGAAATAAATCAAAGGTGGAACCAAAAAAAAAAAATCATATAGATGGAGACAGCGCGCGTCCCAAGGTCATCACTGTTCGGATAATGTGACTCAAGAAAGACAGTAATGACGGCAGAATAATGGACGGGGAAGGATAATGGACGGGGGAGAATAATGGACTAGGGAGGTATAAAGGGGAGAGAGGGGAGAGACATTTGCTTCCCCTCACTCCCTTTAGTGTAAGGGAGAAAGCGTGAGGAACACCGTTACTTGTACACCACACACACCCACCGAAGGAGTCTAAACCATTAGGGATACTGACAAGGGGATGAGTTTACTAAGTTTACTTAAATGCACAAACACACACTCGTGTGTATCCCAGGATTACCCTTATCTCTCGTATCACTTTCTCCTCTATCACTTTCTCTTTCTCTCACCTTTTTGTCACTAACTTCTACATTTTTCACTGAGTTTCCTCTTTTCTCAATTCATTCTTATTGTCGCTTTCATTATCTCCATTTGTCTCTTCCCTCTTACTATCCTTTCTCTTCTCTCCCTCTCCTCCTCCTCTGGTCTCTATTCTCCTGACATGTACTGGTCTCTGTGTCCTCTTATTATTCACGTGAATGTCTCTGCTTTCTCATGTAATGTTCCTTCCTGAAGTTTAGCGCGCAAACATACAACATTAACATGGATGTGTGTGTACCTGTGTTATATACTGTATGTGCAGTGTGTGTGTCTTGTATTTGTGTGTGTGTGTGTGTCTTGTGTGTGTATGTGGCTGGTGTGTATGTGTGGGGTGGGTGTGTGGGGTGGGTGTGTGTATGTGTGGGGTGGGTGTGTGGGGTGGGTGTGTGTATGTGTGGGGTGGGTGTGTGGGGTGGGTGTGTGGGGGTGTGTGTGGGTGTGTGGGGTGGGTGTGTGGGTGTGGGTGTGTGGGGGTGTGTGTGTTTCTTTAAGCGTGTATGTTATGTATGTTAATATTGATATGTATGAGTTCAATGATATTTGTGATTCATTATGTCCAAGAGTATCGGATTCTATTTGAACAAAGTTGTTGTTGTTGTTGTTTGAGTTTTCTCTTCTTGTGCGAGTAGCCGCGGCTCCTAATTCATCAACAAAAGGGATGATGTATGTAGCTGCCAAAGTGGATATGCAAATATAGTCCCACGCCAACTGTCTAACATTTCTCCATCGGCGTAGTGAGATTCCTTCTTGTAGAGCAGCAAAGGTAGTACAATTATAGTACATTAGATTATGAGGCTCTCTCTCTGCTGGACACTGGGTAGAGACACCGGGTTTTCTTGATGATGTCGTTGACTATGCTGTGTTGTGAGTGCCAACCGCCCGATTTTCCACAGTGAAGAGCGTGTGATCGATATTCACCTGCATCTGCGTCACTGCAAATACACTTATTGACAGTGAATTGGGGCAGCAAGGCGTAGGGCGACTGTAATCCGGAGCTCCTGCGGATTAAGACGCATGACTGTGGCAGACACAGGAATTGCCAAAAGGAAATCCCCTGAATGGGGGGCCTGTACAGCTGTGAGGTGACAGCAATCACTGGAGGATTTTGCTGCCAGCAGCAAAGCTGAGGCTTCTTTGCTCTGTGATGGGGCTGTCCCAAATGGAATGTTTACTGGCTTTACTCATCTATTTGTGCTTGCGGGGGTTGAGCTCTGGCTCTTTGGTCCCGCCTCTCAACTGTCAATCAACTGGTGTACAGGTTCCTGAGCCTACTGGGCTCTATCACTTTTGTGTTGCATTCTTTGCGGTGGGTCGTGTATCCCTGCTCAGTCCCACAAGTTGACTGGCAGAATTTTTTTAATCATGTCAAGGAAAATATTTCTACTGACAGTCATTGATGGAAAGGTTGACAGCTCTTTCTATCAAGGTCTTCAGTAAGATGACACACTCTTCAACCTTTGAGCTGTTGAAAGACGTATTTTCAACATCCCTGAAAAGCTATTTTCCACCTGAAAAAGGCGAAAATCTTCATTTTTGAAGGTGAAAAATCTGAAATATCTTCTTTTTTGAGGTATTTTCACATCAAAAAGTAGGTTAGCCTTGGAAAGGATAGGCATCTAGTGAGAAGATAAAGAGATTCTTGAGCACTGATGTCACCAATCCTATCTTCCATCCTCCTTAGGATCCTAATTTCCTTTTCAATGATCTCGTCAATAGCGCTAGGCTGAAGAAAGGCTCGGAGAAGTGTGCTGTCTGCGGTCGTGAGTACACGCACTCAGGGGAAAGAAAAATCCAACTATGATGTTCGGGTTTTATGAGACTATTTCACACTTAGGTGTGGTTTAAAACACGTATTAAAGATACAATAAGAAATCCCATAATTCCACAGAATACAACTGGGATAATAATGAACAAAGATACAGTGATTGGCAAATACATCAGTATATATCACAAGTCGAGCCTGGCCTCGGACCGGGCTTGGGGAGTAGAAGAACTCCCAGAACCCCATCAAGCAGGTATATGTGGGCCTGCGGGCCGCTCCAAGCAACAGCCTGGTGGACCAAACTCTCTCAAGTCAAGCCTGGCCTCGGGCCGGGCTTGGGCAGTAGAAGAACTCCCAGAACCCCATCAAGCAGGTATATGTGGGCCTGCGGGCCGCTCCAAGCAACAGCCTGGTGGACCAAACTCTCACAAGTCAAGTCTGGCCTCGGGCCGGGCTTGGGGAGAAGAACTCCCAGAACCCCATCAACCAGGTATATGTGGGCCTGCGGGCCGCTCCAAGCAACAGCCTGGTGGACCAAACTCTCACAAGTCAAGCCTGGCCTCGGGCCGGGCTTGGGCAGTAGAAGAACTCCCAGAACCCCATCAACCAGGTATATGTGGGCCTGCGGGCCGCTCCAAGCAACAGCCTGGTGGACCAAACTCTCACAAGTCAAGTCTGGCCTCGGGCCGGGCTTGGGCAGTAGAAGAACTCCCAGAACCCCATCAACCAGGTATATGTGGGCCTGCGGGCCGCTCCAAACAACAGCCTGGTGGACCAAACTCTCACAAGTCAAGCCTGGCCTCGGGCCGGGCTTGGGCAGTAGAAGAACTCCCAGAACCCCATCAACCAGGTATATGTGGGCCTGCGGGCCGCTCCAAGCAACAGCCTGGTGGACCAAACTCTCACAAGTCAAGCCTGGCCTCGGGCCGGGCTTGGGGAGTAGAAGAACTCCCAGAACCCCATCAACCAGGTATATGTGGGCCTGCGGGCCGCTCCAAGCAACAGCCTGGTGGACCAAACTCTCACAAGTCAAGCCTGGCCTCGGGCCGGGCTTGGGCAGTAGAAGAACTCCCAGAACCCTATCAACCAGGTATATGTGGGCCTGCGGGCCGCTCCAAGCAACAGCCTGGTGGACCAAACTCTCACAAGTCAAGTCTGGCCTCGGGCCGGGCTTGGGCAGTAGAAGAACTCCCAGAACCCCATCAACCAGGTATATGTGGGCCTGCGGGCCGCTCCAAGCAACAGCCTGGTGGACCAAACTCTCACAAGTCAAGTCTGGCCTCGGGCCGGGCTTGGGCAGTAGAAGAACTCCCAGAACCCCATCAACCAGGTATAACAGCAGTTACCTGATTCAACAAGGACAATTATAACTATCAGAAAGCAACAGGTCACCAAACACACTACAGTCCAGTTCGGGAGTCAACATGGGGAGGGGATCGAACCCTTGATTAGAAGGCGTCAAAAGGTGTCCGTTGATCATCAGTTTGGTGGCCAGCGAGGCGTGAACAGTGAGATTGACCTCACGTGTCCTCTATCGTAGAGTCTTTCCTCTTCTCTCTTTGACGGTGAGCCGTATGCAGTGACAAGTGTGAGGATGGTCGACATGCAGTGACATGTGAGGATGGTCGACATGCAGTGACAAGTGTGTGAGGATGGTCGACATGCAGTGACAAGTGTGTGAGGATGGTCGACATGCAGTGACAAGTGTGTGAGGATGGTCGACATGCAGTGACAAGTGTGTGAGGATGGTCGACATGCAGTGACAAGTGTGTGAGAATGGTCGACATGCACAGAGAGAGAAAGGGGGTAGGGGGAGAGAGGGGGTAGGGGGGAGAGAGGGAGTAGGGGGGAGAGAGGGGGTAGGGGGAGAGAGGGGGAAGGGGGGGGGGAAGAGAGAGGGAGAAAGGGAAAAAAAAGAGAGAAAGATTACCCCAGAGACACAAAGAGACGGAGACAGCGTAAGAGACTAAGATAAGGCGAGCCAGGAGCCAGCAAGGGTCCTAGGAGAGAGCGTCTGGCTAGAGTCGACTCACCCACTCAACACAATGGCTGACGTTTGCCAAGAATCGCAAGCCGCCGAGGTCAATAGTTGTTGCTTGACACGACCCCCACGGCACCCTTGAAGAAGGTCCCCCACGACCCTCACGGCACCCTTGAAGAAGGTCCCCCACGACCCCCACGGCACCCTTGAAGAAGGTCCCCCACGACCCTCACGGCACCCTTGAAGAAGGTCCCCCACGACCCTCACGGCACCCTTGAAGAAGGTCCCCTACGACCCTCACGGCACCCTTGAAGAAGGTCCCCCACGACCCTCACGGCACCCTTGAAGAAGGTCCCCCACGACCCTCACGGCACCCTTGAAGAAGGTCCCCCACGACCCTCACGGCACCCTTGAAGAAGGTCCCCCACGACCCTCACGGCACCCTTGAAGAAGGTCCCCCACGACCCTCACGGCACCCTTGAAGAAGGTCTCCCACGACCCTCACGGCACCCTTGAAGAAGGTCCCCCACGACCCTCACGGCACCCTTGAAGAAGGTCCCCCACGACCCTCACGGCACCCTTGAAGAAGGTCCCCCACGACCCCAGACGGCAGCTTTCAAGAAGGTCTCCTACGACCCCAGACGTTCCAGTCGTTGGAGACGCCAATAAAATTGTCCTCTCGAATAATTTTCACGTCAAAATCGCCCAAATGGACCAAATTTCATGTAAATCATAACACCTCGCAAACATACACGTTTTCTATGCGTCGGGTCGATCGGTTAGGTTAGGGCAATTTAGTGTAACATTTACTGTCAGTTGTGGCAAGACGGAGCTGCCCAATCAACTACGTTTTTACATGCCTGTTAGCCTGTCAAACACACACCGAAACTACGACATTGGTACAACGTCCGAACAAGGTTTTAACACCTAACCAGTTATAACAACCAATATAGCAAGTTGTAACAACGTTCTAATACGTCATAAACACGTTAAGCCAAGATGTAACAACTTTATTACAAGTTGTAACAAGCGGAAAATAGAGTCGGTTACGGTTTGTGTTTCCAGGGAGTTAATAACTTGGGTTCTTGCGTTTAGTAGGACGTATTTTGACCGTTGTGGTCGCTCATGAGGACACAAGATACATCCCACCTCATCACCAGAATACAGGATACAAGTGTCCCAAGAGATACAAGGACCACATTGACAATCGTAGCACCAATAACGAGGACCCAGAGCAACATTGCTAGAACAAATCCACAAGGGCCGTGACGAGGATTCGAACCTGCGTCCGGGAGCATCCCAGACACTGCTTTAATCGACTGAGCTACGACTGGGTAAAAGATTCGGTTCCGAACAAGGCTTCGGCCCTTGTGGATTTGTTCATTTGATGCATCACGTTAGTGTGATCTCTGTGTGTGAACATTGACTCGAATAATAAAGTCTAGCAATGATACTGATGACGATCGTTAGTAGATGTTCGAATTGGTTTTAGGTAACGACACAGCTGGTCCCCGACGACAAGATAACAGGCGACGATAACGACTGGTCGACGACGATATCAGGCAACGCACAGGCTCACCATAGCCTGTGCTTCTTGCCCCGCTCCTGTGCCAGGTAAGTTACGGGCTCACCATAGCCCGTGCTACTTGCCCCGCTCCTGTGCCAGGTAAGTTACGGGCTCACCATAGCCCGTGTTACTTGCCCCGCTCCTGTGCCAGGTAAGTTACGGGCTCACCATAGCCCGTGCTACTTGCCCCGCTCCTGTGCCAGGTAAGTTACGGGCTCACCATAGCCCGTGTTACTTGGAAATTGTTCCGAGTAGCTGAATCTATAACAACATCAGGCGACGATAACAGGCGACGATAGCGACTGATCGACGACCAGCCCGTCCGCCTAAAGTTTCCCAACATCAAGAAACCCAACAATTTAAAGTGCCTTTATCCTAACCTACCAGAGGACCCAAAACAGAAAACGGGACAGTACGTCACTTTCGCCAGCCGCTTCCATTTTCTTTTACGACAATTTTTTGGCCGTATGTAACGCCTACGAGCGAAAAGCGACGTTCTTTCTACGACGACAGATTGAGGCCGTGACAATTTGTGACACATTGTGCAGAGTCTTAAAGTAATTTGATTTGCTCTTTGCATGCACTCGCGTGTGTTCACGAGGCCGAGTTACATCTCCTGGGCCCCAACCTTGAGCAAAATAACAAGAAACTGCAGCCACAATGGAAACAAAACAGTAGTCCAACACCGATAACGACAACTATAAATGCAATAGTAATAACGGAAAAATTAGCGACGATAACAGCAGCAATTACTAACAACGACAGAAAGATAACAGCAATTACTAACGACAAAGACAGCAACAATTACTCACACCATCAGCAACAGCAGTAATCACTCTCAATATCTGCTCAACAATAATCATCTCAACAATAAAGAGTTGTTATCTTTAAAGATAGCAAAGATAACAGCAACGACATTTGCACACAAAAAAACAGCAACAACATACGCGAAAATGTCAACAAATACATTTCTAACAATAGGGAGGGGAAAATAGGGGAAAACTAACAAAAAACACTAAACCCGATTTTCCTGATTCGTTTCCAAGTGGGTTTAGACATTACAGATATTGGACCACGAAATTGCATGGACATTTTGCTGTCATTAAGCCAACATCCTGCAAATGAAAATATTTTTCTGGGCTCCTGTACCCACTTAAGAGGAGGCGAAAACATGTTACGATGAACAAGAATAGTTTAACGGGGAAAAATATATTAGAAAAACTGTTCAGGGGGTTTATTAATGGCCCGGGTTCTCTTTGGGGGTTCATGGTTGTGTGGGAGAGTGTGGTACAGTTAGCTGGCAGGTGTTGGAGTGTCCAATATGGGAGAGGGCAGGTGTTGGAGTGTCCAATATGGGAGAGGGCAGGTGTTGGAGTGTCCAATATGGGAGAGGGCAGGTGTTGGAGTGTCCAATATGGGAGAGGGCAGGTGTTGGAGTGTCCAATATGGGAGAGGGCAGGTGTTGGAGTGTCCAATATGGGAGAGGGCAGGTGTTGGAGTGTCCAATATGGGAGAGGGCAGGTGTTGGAGTGTCCAATATGGGAGAGGGCAGGTGTTGGAGTGTCCAATATGGGAGAGGGCAGGTGTTGGAGTGTCCAATATGGGAGAGGGCAGGTGTTGGAGTGTCCAATATGGGAGAGGACAGGTGTTGGAGTGAGAGGGACAGTGAGGGACAGTGAGTGACAGTGAGTGACAGTGAGTGACAGTGAGTGACAGGGAGTGACAGGGAGTGACAGCCAGGGAGTGACAGCCAGGGAGTGACAAGAACAAAACAGGAATCACACAGCTATAAACTACAGTCCTATTGTTATGCGTCTTTATGTATGGTAGAAACCATGAAGGGAAACTGAGCTTTGTTCAGACATGTAACATTTCCTGTAACCTGACCTATGCACGACCTGACATTCAATGAAAAGGTCTCCAGCTGTGATCTTGCAAATGCTAATTAGCAAGAGCGCACTTCCACTCCACATGTCGCAATGTAAATCGTAATTCCAGCTAAGTGATGAATATATAACTTAAAAAATTGCGAGATGTTGAATAAATAACAGTTTTTCTCCGCAATTTTTTTAATTGAATGGGTTATCCATATTTTATTTTTAACGATTACGTAAATATATCCGCCTGCTTATCGTTTCCTAAACAGTTATCTAACATGAAAATTACTGCTTGATAGGGTCATTACTGCCAATCACAAAGAGAAACTGAATGCAATTGAGTTTGAAATGAAGGATAATTATCAAGATACTAACGATGCATTGTGCTTTTTTTAACAAGGCACCTAACTTTTTCACACCAACTTCTTTCCTGAAGAGCTCATCTCCCTCCCATAGCCAGAGGCTACAACCCGTTCTCGCACTTTCTTACAGTCAATATTGATTTATTAAATACGTGCATATGTTACATACTAGTTTACCTTGAAAAGCTTCATAGAAAACACCGACCTTACCTAACCTTCTTAGTATGTTAAGATAAGCATCTTATTGCTTTGTAATTACAATTATTAATTAAACTATACCTATAATAGGTTAAGTAATAATTGTAATTACGAAGCAATAAGATGCTTATCTTAACATACTAAGAAGGTTAGATAAGGTCGGTGTTTTCTATGAAGCTTTTCAAGGTAAACTAGTATGTTTAGTATGTCACATATGCACGTATTTAATAAGTCAATATTGACTATACGAAAGTGCAAGAAAGGGTTAAACGCTAGGTGAATATAGGTATCTCCTAAGGTCGATATAACATGAGAATAATCTTCCCTTTACTGAGTGACTCTCAATGGCACCTATCAACGCTTCCATTGGGATTCGAGAGACAAACAGGATTACTAGCAATGCTGACCTTCTAACAATGCTCTAGTATAGAGAATTGCACAGGTACTCTTGTGCAGTATACAGGTTACATTGGGATTTATGGCCTAGATTTTTTGTATATAATCACCCTGGTAAGTGAGCTACTCTCGTAGCTTATTGATTTTTTCCTTGATTAGCTTCACAAGAAATCTGCCAATTGAACTATTTTGATAGTTCTGTAGTAAGTACAACGGTCACTAAATTGTTATTGAAATGTCCAGAAAGTACAAATACACCCTTCCATCTCTCCTTGCTGTACAAGATCTTCATACTGGGGATTCCTTATTGGTCAATCTTAATTAATTCTTGAATCTTTTTTTTTATTTTTTTGCTCTCCTACTTATCCTCCCTTATTCTTACCGAAGACAGGTATACATGAGACGGTGTACCTGGTGGGGTCCCCAGGTATAATCCAGGTATACTCTAGGTGTATCTGTAGATCAGTTCTGCCTCTATGGTCTTGTTTGTTGTAGTTTCAGAGTGATTGCGAGGCGTGAAATCATTAAGAAAGTCTTGCTGCCAATTAACTGTGCAGGACAAAGAGAGCCACAAGTGGGCCAAATGACAATAAGGAGCGTTGCAGTAGCACGCAACACAACTACATTTACAAGAACAACATTTACAAGAACAACATTTACAAGAACAACATTTACAAGAACTACATTTACAAGAACAACATTTACAAGAACAACATTTACAAGAACAACATTTACAAGAACAACATTTACAAGAACAACATTTACAAGAACAACATTTACAAGAACAACATTTACAAGAACAACATTTACAAGAACAACATTTACAAGAACAACATTTACAAGAACAACATTTACAAGAACAACATTTACAAGAACAACATTTACAAGAACAACATTTACAAGAACAACATTTACAAGAACAACATTTACAAGAACAACATTTACAAGAACAAAGACACATCAGTGGACCAGTAAATGAGACTGTTGTTGACCAGTCCACACACTACAAAATGATGGGACGACGACGTGTTGGTCCGTCCTGGACCATTCTCAAGTCTATTGATCTCAATTGACTTGAGAATGGTCCAGGACGGACCGAAACGTCGTCGTCCCTTCACCTTCTAGTGTGTGAATTAGTCAACAAACTTCAGCCACGTTATTGTGACTAATCGCCTGAGATAAGTATGTAGGTTAGCTTAGCATTTGAAAAGCACCGAATCACCTTCTGTGGTTGATTGTTCAATAAACCCCTGAACTATATGTTTAACACATCTCTAACCCTGTCCATGGAGGACAGAAGAAAATGTATATATGATGGTTAGCATTGTAAATGTCTGGCCACGTCTGTGGTAGAAAACAAACTGCTGTACCAAGCTTGTACTCACCCAGACGACCATTAAATACAGAAACTCTCATAAAGATACAGTCAATCAGTGTAATTCATACATTCACATTATGTAATTTAAAAACTAAATTGATAAAGTAATGTATGAAATTGCCTGGAATAATGTATTATAAATAATGGTGCTAACCTTACAGTAATATTAACGTCCGTTGGTAAATTCATTTATTGTTAAAAACAGCATCAGTGAAACTGCATCTTTCAGCGAGTTTAGAATCAAATATAAAATTGCACAATGGTAAACATTCAACAACTTCTACAAAACTCCGGCCAAGTCTTTTCATTCACACCAATATTCTGTTCGTGGAACAACATTGCTTGCAAAACGAACATATAAACACATTTCATATAACACAATATTTAACAAACTCTCCACCGGCCGGTCAGAGCTCAACTGAGGAGCGCAAAATTCCAGGAAGTTTTTAAGATTTGAGGACATTCGCGTATGACCAGATAACAATTCAATTCAAGGTTTCCGCGTCGACATTTGATGATATTTCGAAAGCTGTGATCAGCAGAGATGTGCTAAATTATACGGTCGTTGGCTACGGTGCTTCAAGCCAGGCATAGAGTGTGGCCCACTGTGGGTCCACTAGTCGGAGTGTGGGCCACTGTGGGTCCCCACAGCCACAGCGTGGCCCACTGGGGGTCATAATTCCCCTCCAACATGGTGGAGAGTGTTGGCGGGGGGTGGAGGGGGGGGGGGCTGGTTAAGATTGGCGGGGAATGTTAAGGAGGATTAATTGACTCGTTAAGTAATTACCGTGACGCGTTAACAGCCAGGACATCAATGCCCATAACGGCGAGGGCATTAATGCGCCGCTGCACCACCTACCATGCCTGCCCTCCATACCTGCCCTCCATACCTGCCCTCGTGATGGCGGTCATTATGTTCACTTCAGTTACATCTAGTTTATTGGATTTACCCAGTGTCATTATATGTTGTATTATTGAGTGTGTAGCTGCAGGCGTGCGAGTGTGTGTGGGGGATTGTGGGCGTGCGAGCATGGGATTGTGGGCGTGCGAGTGGGGGGTGGAATTGTGGGCGAGAGCGTGGGATTGTGGGCGTGCGAGTGGGGGGTGGAATTGTGGGCGAGAGCGTGGGATTGTGGGCGTGCCAGCGTGGGATTGTGGGCGTACGAGCGTGGGATTGTGGGCGTGCCAGCATGGGATTGTGGGCGTGCGAGCGTGGGTGGGATTGTGGGCGAGAGCGTGGGTGGGATTGTGGGCGAGAGCGTGGGTGGGATTGTGGGCGTGCGAGCGTGGGTGGGATTGTGGGCGTGCGAGCGTGGGTGGGATTGTGGGCGTGCGAGCGTGGGTGGGATTGTGGGCGTGCGTGTAGATACAAGCTCCACATTTTCAGCTTCAGGAAACAATTACACATTGCTCAGTTCTCCTAGTTCAAGTCACGAGAAAAATTGATCATTAATCATGATGAATTTAACGGGGAAACAACAGATCAACGCATCGAGTCATTGGCACTATTGTCAATAATGATTCCTCGTCGAGTGCCTCCACTAACAGCTCTCTTGCTCATCCGCCCTCGCATCCTCTACTTAATCCGAGATTTAAAGATGATAATTAGAACGCTGTTCAGCCCGACATCGCAAATTGCTTCAACGTACGGAAAATGTTGTATTAAATTAACCTAACGTAACCGAGCGACACACGCATAGAAAATGGGAATTCGAGAGAGTTGCTGTAAAATATATAGAACGTTATATCTTGTCCGTTGGGGAGGATTTTAACGTCAAAATACCATGTACCATTCGACAGGTGAGATTGGGAGGTTGGTTGATTAGTGTACTAGTTACCTTGTTGAAATTGAAATAAGTTTATTGAGGTAAAATACACACAAAGGGATGAGGTAGCTCAAGCTATTCTCACCCCGTTCAGTACATCGTGTTAATACATAAGTTTCAAGATTCAACATACATCAGATTCAAGAGGAAACTAGATTGTTTTCTTCAAGGAATGCCGGACCAACCGGGCTGTGGTGGGTATGTGGGCCTGCGGGCCGCTCCAAGCAACTGCCTGGTGGACCAAACTCTCACAAGTCAAACCTGGCCTCGGGCCGGGCTTGGGGAGTAAAAGAACTCCCAGAACCCCATCAACCAGTCCTTGTTTAGCATCAGCTGATGTGGTTCTATACGTGTATATATATATATATATATATATATATATATATATATATATATATATATATATATATATATATATATATATATATATATATATATATATATATATATATATATATATATATGTTGAGTTGATGCAAAATGGACGTCTTATAGTATCAGATATTTGAAATTTTGATTTCAAAACCTCTCGATATGTATTTTGACAATGTACCTTAATTATTCTGTGTATATATATTCCTAGGAGCTTTATCAGGCAGTCAAATCATCAACTTAAGTTATTGATGACCTATGTTACGTTACAGTGCTGGCACAGTTGACGGTTCTGGCCAACGAGACGGTGAAGGTGCCTTGCGACCTGTCCACCAGGGGCATGGCAGACGTCGCTATCATAGTCCTCTGGTACCGCGGGGCGTCGCCGGCACCCTTCTACAGGTAAGTTCTCTACCCCCAAACCTCACTTAAAAACACTCACTCAGCAACCCGTCCTCTTAAAAATAACGTCACTTTAGGCTCGTATGCGCACTATGGCCAAATTTGGACGTAATTTGAAATGAAATCGACTCACAAAAGTGACGTACTGTTCCGTTTTCTGTTTGAGTCGTCCGGCTTACTCGGACAGGTTAGAAGAGGAACTTTCAATTAACGTTTTTCATAACGTTTTGAAACTTTATAAGAATTTTCTGCCCACCTAATCTAGCAGAGGACCCTTAACTTACTGTTGTTGAAAAAAAAATCCCAAATTTATTTTCAATTAATTTTAATTTTCAAATTACGTCCATATTTGGCCATACGGGCAAACGGCCAAAAGCGACGTTCTTTTTAAGAGGACATGCTGAGTGAGCGCCCTCGCTCCATCTCTCAAATAGTTTTTCTCTCTCCTCACTCTGACTTGAAAGAACACGAAACTTTCCTCATTTTGTTCGCGGGGTGAAGCTCCGTGCAAACATTTAATTAACTGTGGGGTCAGCGCCCCCTAGCATTTACCCCGCCCCCGTGATCTTCATTCACTTGGGATCCAAGAGTGCGTTGATTACACGGGCAAGGGCCAGTGCGTACGGCAGGAGAGGCTGGAATAACGAGAGAAATTAAGAGAGAAAGTGAGATAAAAATGATCTCTCTTACTCCCTCTCTCACTCACAAACTTCTAGGCAAGAATGTCAGGGCTTGTCATGGTAAGTTCATGGAATTTCATTATCCTGAAGAGTAATTAACAAATTGCCATGATTTTCCTGCCTGGTATGTAGGGCGCTCGAAGCTCTCCGGTAATTAAGAAAAAAGTTTGGAAAATAAATCATTAATGAATAATTAAGTTAATAATGATAATGTGACTACCAGCTGTAGAAATCATTAAGAACTAAATAAACTTAGCTTTCGTATCATCATATAGTCAAAAATATTTAACTCATTTTGACAAAATTATTTACAATTAATATCGAGCACTAAACTAACGATTAGTCCAATTAGTTCTTCATGCTGAATGGAAGCAAATAATTACAAATTATCGGTGATTAAAACAGAACAGATAATAATAATAGAGATAATGAAAAATATATTAACATTTATAAGCACAAAGACATGTTAATCACTCGACATTCAACATCACGACCATACATAACTAATCAATCATTGTTAGCTAGATTCCTAAGCCATACAGAACTTATCAGATGGCACAGAGTGACAAGCAGGAGCTACAATACAGAAGCGATAGCCGCCAGCATTCAGAACTAACGAGGGAGCCGGTCGGTCGAGCGGACAGCACGCTGGACTTGTGATCCTGTGAGTTCGATCCCAGGCGCCGGCGAGAAACAATGGGCAGAGTTTCTTTCACCCTATGCCCCTGTTACCTAGTAGTAAAATAGGTACCAGGGTGTTAGTCAGCTGTCACGGGCTGCTTCCTGGGGGGTGGAGGCCTGGTCGAGGACCGGGCCTCGGGGACACTAAAAGCCCCGAAATCATCTCAAGATAACCTCAAGATAGGCCTTTAGTACACGAGTTACGAGCATATAAAAGCCAGTCGAAGTACACCTTAATTTTTTTTGCGGCGGGGGGGGGGGGGGGGGGGTTTTTAATACTGGTGTTTAGTGTCACTGAACTCAAGGTGAAGATTGCCAGTCATATGTCAATCAGAAGATTGACATATGACTGACTTGTCAACAACTGTCAGATGCCAGCAATCGTGATGTTCTGCCAATCAGATATATCAGCAGTGTGTTCAATGGGATTTACGAATCTTAGAAAGCCTATACTTAACATACAAGTCAATCTTACGAGTTTGGTGCTAAATGAGGTGAATCTTGCTAGGTGTATGAAGAGGAGAAAAGCTTGAGGTAGATGCTCACTAAATGGCTACTGCAATTAAGCCCTAACAAAGGCAAAGTAATTAGGAAATCAACCAGTAAAGATGATGTATTGAAGCAACCTGTCCTCTTAAAAAGAACGTCGCTTTTGGCCGTTTGCCCGAATATGGACGTAATTTGAAAATGAAAAAAAAAATTTAAACTAAATTTGGGATTTTTTTTTCAACAACAGTAAGTTAAAGGTCCTCTGATAGGTTAGGTGGGCAGGAAATTCTCAAAGTTTCAAAACGTTATGAAAAACGTTAATGGAAAGTTTCCTCTTCTAAGCTGGCCGAGTAAGCCGGACGACTCAAACAGAAAACGGAACAGTACGTCAATTTTGTGAGTCGATTTCATTTGAAATTACGTCCAAATTTGGCCATAGCGCCGCGCATACCAGCCAAAAGTGACGTTATTTTTAAGAGGACGGGTTGTTGAAGAGGGTATACCACAGTGCCGTATAAAGAACAACTCTCTGGCTCCTACACAAGGAATTACTCAGCGATATACAACTAAGTATGTCCTGTATTAGAGTATATGACCCCAGCATGGGATCCGCTGCTAATATACCAGGTAAAACATACTTAAAGTTCCGAGGTATGCTGTAAGGCCAGACCCAGAAGTGTTGAGATATAAGTTGCGGGAGAGAAATGAATCTCACATCGTGAGTCAGGAAAGGATTCCGATCAGATTGCAAACAAAATTACCCCATATAAAAAGCAATGATAAAGTGGACAAGAACAGATGTGTGAGCACAAATGAATGAGAGCGAACGAGAGGAGACAAAGCACAGACACTGGAAGAGAATGACAGGTCACACAGTGGTCAAAAAAACTGAAGCACCCAAAATATAGCAAGGTAAAAAGTAATAATGTAACTCTGAGAACAAAATAAACCTCCCATGACTATGAAGCGCTTAAAAGGGGTTCACTTGGACGTAAGGGACATCAGGATGATCATCATTCAGTCTGTCCTCCTAAGATTTCCCAATGTCAAGCAAACGATCCATTTAAAGTGGTCTCCCCTAACCTACCAGAGGACCCAAAACAGAAAACGGGGCAGTACGTCACTTTCTCGAGTCGTTTCCATTTTCAAGTACGACAATTTTTTTGCCTTATGTAACGCATACGTGCGAAAAGCGACGTTCTTTGTAGGAGGACAGGTTGCAGGAGGACAGGTTGCAGGAGGACAGGTTGCAGGAGGACAGGTTGCAGGAGGACAGGTTGCAGGAGGACAGGTTGCAGGAGGACAGGTTGCAGGAGGACAGGTTGCAGGAGGACAGGTTGCAGGAGGACAGGTTGCAGGAGGACAGGTTGCAGGAGGACAGGTTGCAGGAGGACAGGTTGCAGGAGGACAGGTTGCAGGAGGACAGGTTGCAGGAGGACAGGTTGCAGGAGGACAGGTTGCAGGAGGACAGGTTCCAGGAGGACAGGTTCCAGGAGGACAGGTTCCAGGAGGACAGGTTCCAGGAGGACAGGTTCCAGGAGGACAGGTTCCAGGAGGACAGGTTGCATCATCGATATACTGACTATAAACAGATATCGGAAATCATCTAAATAAGGCAGAGCCCAGGAGCTGTATCTCATTCCACAAATAAACTACTAGATAAGCAAGCACATTCGCAACCAAACGAGAACAAATACTCAAGCAAATGTACAGGAACAATCACAAAATTATTTACATATAAACATTCCAATTAGTTGCATTAAAGTTAACTACGTGACTTGTTGGATATACAGTAGTTAACATTTCTGCAAACATTTGTTGATCATTATTAAATCTGTAAAAATTTTACAATATCCAATGTTGTGTGTGTGTTCACACCTAGATATACTCACTTATATGTGCTTGTAGGAAACTAATATTAATGGGTCAACTATTTAACTTGTAACCAGGACCACAGATGTCGCCGTGGTCCATTACATTTTGGTTTTCCTGAGCGATATATATATATAAATATTATATATATATATATATATATATATATATATATATATATATATATATATATATAAATATTATATATATATATATATATATATATATATATATATATAAATATTATATATATATATATATATATATATATATATATATATATATATATATATATATATATATATATATATATATATATATATGCACAGTCATGGGCAAAAATAATCATTTAACAGTAATCATTATATTATTAATATATATGCGAGTTGTAGAGTACTATGAACATCACAGTACCTAAGTGGTGTTGGAATAACGAGGACTAGCAACAGTCCCTAAAGTACTTAGCTGCAATAACACTTCTCTCTTGCAAAAAAAATCTTCCATCACACTACACTAAATATACAAATCTACCAACTATTTAATAAATTATACCGATAATTGGTTAGCAATATAATTGAACGGTATAATATTTGTTATACCCAAAGTTGTTATAGCATTCCGTTTCACTAATGAAATCTATAGTCACATGCATGTCTAAACTGAAACGTGGTGTCGTAGCTCAGTCGACTTTTAACCCTGTCGTAGCCCGCCAAACACACACCGAAACTACGACGTTGGTACAACGTTCGAACAACTTTTAACACCACCTAACCAGTTATAACAACCAATATAGCAAGTTGTAACAACGTTCTAATACGTCATAAACACGTTAACCCAAGATGTAACAACTTTATTACAAGTTGTAACTAGCGGAAAATAGAGACAGTTTCGGTTTGTGTTTCCAGGGAGCTCAGTCGATTAAGCCAGTGTCTGGGATGCTCTCGGACGCAGGTTCGAACCCTCGTCACGGCCCTTGTGGATTTGTTCATGTGGTGCAATCGTGTTCGTAAGAGCAGGCTTTATTGATTGATTACGTTGTCAGACGTAAGTGTTCTACGTGGTGATCCAAGAATGGCCGTGTGGACTCTTGCCTCTGTTATATTTGCCGGAAAATTATTTATTGATAGCAGTCTAAAGATTCAAAATGTTCGAGCAGGTTTCAAAAGGCACAGAAAATGGAATTCATGCCGTTGTAAAAAAAATAAATCCATCCATCTAAAATGCTCCATCAATGTGTATGGTTGTTATCATTCCGTTAATAATTAATAGTTTTATTAATATTGTACTAATAATCTTTTTTGTTGAGGTTAATGCCATAAAAAGAGAATTAAGTCACAACGAAAATAAAAAATATTGCGATATATGTTTTTTTTCCCCCCAGAAAGCAAAATAGCATTCAGTGCAAAAACTGAAAAGTTGCATTATCTTTTTTTTGTGTCACAAACATTATTATTACTTGTTACTTATAATGTTACTTGTGGTAACATTACATTACCACAAGTGTTTAACTTGTGGTAATGTAATGTTCGCCCAGCTATCTTAATTACATTTTTCGCAGAACTCAAATATAATTCACTGATGCGTTTATTTGGAGATTTTAATTTAAGGGAAAAAACTGTTTTGAAGCCCCCCCAAAAAAAATATATTGAAAAGGACTAATATATCTTCCTAATGACATGTATTCAATGTTTTCAATCGATGGATTATTTAAGGGAGTAGTTAGCATTTTTTTCCGGGTGGGGGGGGGGGGTAGTGGGAGGTGGTAGGAGTGGGGGGGAGGGAGGAGGGGGGCGAGTGGGGGGTGTGGGGGGAGGGGGCGAGTGGGGGGGAGGGGGCGAGTGGGGGGAAGGGGGCGAGTGGTGGGGAGGGGGTGTGTGGGGGGAGGGGGCGAGTTTTTTTTTTTTTTTTGGGGGGGGGGGAGGGAGTAAAGAGGAAGGAGAGGCATAGGCGAAGGGAAGTATAGAAGTGGGAAATACAGTGAGAGGTATGAAAGCAGGCGGGCTGTCCGCCTTGCTGACACGATGTGTGGGTGTTGGCAGCTAAGCTAAGCTGGCTCCCTCTTGTCAGGGAGATGTGAGTGTGTGAGAGGTTCTTCACATGTGTTTCACCATATATGGATGTCCATAGATGAATACTGTGTAGCATTCATATATACACACTCCGATGCTTCCACACATGTTATTCTGTTTAAGGCTCTTTATTTTATTATTATTATTTATCGAGTTGTCATACATATTTATCGAGTTGTTCATACATACACATATATGAACTGTTCATATATATACATATATAACTCATCTGGGGATTATATACTGTGGGGCGAGGTTTTCGTCCAGAGAATCGAGGCTCTTGGGCCACCAGCTGTGGGAGCGGGGCGTCACATTTTGGAGTAATCTTTCAAACATTGGGTCCTCTAACATTTCGATGGTGTTCCATACCCTGATGGCTTGGTGCTGCAGTCTGATGTTTAGTGGCTGTATGTTCAGGAGTTCGTGGAGCTCCTGGATTGTCTGATCATATGGTGGACGGTGTTTTGCTGCTCTCCTTAGCGCCTTATTTTGTACTGCTTGTAGTTTCTGCATGTTAGTTTTCTTTATGGTGTGTAGTGGTACTGGGGGATACTCTAGATGCGGCCGAACTAGAGCCTTATATAGGTGGATCTGAATGTTAGTACTGAGGCTCCGGAATCTTCTCAGTTTTCCTAATGCTGCTTTGGCTTTGTTTAGTCGGTCCCTTACATGAATTTATATCCCTGTTCTATTTATCATAAGTCCCAGTATTCTGCCTACCTCCGCATATTGGATCGGCTGGTTATCAAGGATGATGGGGTCCGGGTTTCTTTTCGCAATGTGTATTATTTGGAACTTTTGTTTGTTGGTGCTAATTTTCCATTGCTTCTCAAAGTTGTTTACGAGTTCAATTGCTGCCTTGGTCTTGTCGGCTAGTAGCGGCTTTGATGGGCCCGGTTGGCATATTATTTGGGTCTGTTAGGGGGGTCTGGGGTAGGGGGCGAGTGGGGGGAGGGGGCGAGTGGGGGGAGGGGGCGAGTGGAGGGAGGGGGAGGGGGCGAGTGGAGGGAGGGGGAGGGGGCGAGTGGAGGGAGGGGGAGGGGGCGAGTGGAGGGAGGGGGAGGGGGCGAGTGGAGGGGGGGATGTAGGGTGGAGGGGGGTGGAGAGAGAGGGAAAGGGGCACTTATTTCTGCTTCAGCTATCTTACTTAATCCGTTTCACATTGTCTAATATTAATAGCGTTCTCCATCCATTATTTTTGTGTTCGTCTTGTTGAATAGCTACGACTTGCGTCAGTCCGGAGGACGACACTGGAGCGACGAGACAGTGTTCGGACAGCGAGCCAAGTTTGACCTCAAGGTCAACCCTCCGAGTCTACGGGTTCACCCGGTGCGGCCCGGGGATCAGGACACTTACCGCTGCCGGGTCGACTACGAGAGAGGCCCCTCTAGGACCTCCACGGTTCACCTGGCTGTTATTGGTAAGCTGCTCAGTGCTCGTCTATCGATTAGCAACTTACGACTCCTAAAATGGTTTAAATGTTCATCCCAGGGGCTAGATTCACGAAAGCATTTACGCAAGCACTTACGAACGTGTACATCTTTCCTCAATCTTTGACGGCTTTAGTTACATTTATTAAACAGTTTACAAGCATGAAAACTTCCCATTCAGCTGTTGTTATTGTTATAAACAGCCTCCTGGTGCTTCGGAGCTCATTAACTGTTTATTAATTGTAAACAAAGCCGCCAAAGATTGAGAAAAGATGTACAGGTTCGTAAGTTCTTGCGTAAGTGCTTTCGTGAATCTGGCCGAAGGTAAATGGCATGTTACGACTCCTAATACTGGGTGCCTATGTTGACCAGACCACACACTAGAAAGTGAAGAAACGAAGACGACGTTTCGGTCCGTCCTGGACCATTCTAGAGTCGATTGTCTTGAGAATGGTCCAGAACGGACCGAAACGTCGTCGTCCCTTCACCTTCTAGTGTGTGGTCTGGTCAACATGCTTCAGCCACGTTATTGTGACTCATCGCCTGCTCAGTAATATTTGTTTTTGTAAATTTTTTCAATTCAACAACCCTATTGCCCCCCCCCCCCCACAAAAAGGCGCTTATTTCTTTTTAAACTAAATTTTTCCATGAATGTTTTTGGAGAATTTTTTTTTCGGCGTAGCAGAACGTTGGAGTCTCCTAGTGAGACACCCAACCACTTGGGATGGACGGTAGAGCGACGGCCTCCCTTCATGCAGGTCGGCGTTCAATCCCCCGACTGTCCACAAGTGGTTGGGCACCATTCCTTCCCCTCGTCCCATCCCAAATCCTTATCCAGACCCCTGACAGGATCTCCTGACAGTACCTCCTTCCCTAACCGAACATTTCTTCGACAAAATACCAATGAAAAAAGACACATAGGAGGCATCCATCAGTCTCAGGAGACTATGGAGTTGCGCTCTGGTTGTCGGTCTGGAGAGGCCTCACCAGGGCGCAAAGCCAGGGTAGGTTGATTCGGGGGAGAAGCTGTTACCCAGGCAGCAGGTCCCCCCTCTCCAATGCGCTGAAAGTCTCCAATGGATAGGCACACGCCAATACGATTGGTTCCAGCGCCGTCGCAGGAACTGTGAGTTCCGGCATAAGACAGTCATTGTATATATTTGACCATGTCCTATGATGCACATCTGTCCATGCCTGGTAAAGAGCAAAGACGGAAATGATGATAAAGATAAAGAAGTTACAGCCCCGCTCCTGTGCCAGGTAAGTCCTCTGCGGGCTCACCATAGCCCGTGCTACTTGCAACTTTTGTTCCCAGTAGCTGACTCTACATCACCTGCAACATTGAGTTTATATCATTGTTCACCAGTACCTCCCTCACCGGCCGTGGTGACGGACGAGAGCGGCTCTGTGGTGGAGGGGAGCGCCGGCCCCTACCTCGAAGGGGGCAGAGTCGTCCTCACCTGCAAGACTTTGGGAGGTGAGTCTCAAGTCAAAGACGGCAACATGTGTCGTCTGGGAAGCCAGTCTCTACCTCCCACGACAGTTGGCCCCATGCCTTTGTAACTACGTATATAATACACATATTAATCACAATAGCGTGATGCATCAAATGAACAAATCCACAAGGGCCGTGATGTAGGCTCGAACGTACGCCTGGGATGATTCCAGACGCTGACTTAAGTCAACTAGGTCACGACATGGTCAAAAGAATTGCAACTGAGAATGCCACTGATTTCACTCTGATCCTGCAGCTTCTCCGAGACACAAACGAAAGTTTTACACAATTCCCCCCATTCAAGTTCGAACCCTCATCACAGCCCATGAGGATTTGTTCATTTACTACGTATATAAGTTTGCAATCAGGTCACTAGTTCACTAAACAATAAAGTTTACCTTTTAGTATTATGGTATTTCAGAAGACAAAGTTTCGTGAACTAGAAAGGCTAGTTAAGCCATGAAGTTGATTTCTTTCTTTCCAATTTCTTGACCTCGATCACAGGCAATATCATGCCCATACTACTATAAATTTCTGCAATATACCTTTTTTTTATATTTCTGCAATATACCTATACCTTTTAGTATTATGGTATTTCAGAAGACAAAGTTTCGTGAACTAGAAAGGCTAGTTAAGCCATGTAGTTGATTTCTTTCTTCCCAATTTCTTGACCTCAATCACAGGCAATATCATGCCCATACTACTATAAATCTCTGTAATATATGTATATTATCCTAGTATCTGATCGGAGTAAGAATGTAAATCAAATAAATAGTAGAAGTGAAGGAGAGACCACAACACAGTCTATGATAATGATGATAGTAGTGCCTCGGGTGCGACAGGTCGACCGTCACCCACACTGGTGTGGATGAGAGACGGAGTGGTAGTGGAGGATTCCTACACTGTGGACCACCGTGGACAGGTGAGGAACCTACTTCACCTAGATAACCTGCCAAGAGACCTGCTAGACGCCGCGTTCACCTGCAGAGCAACTAACAATAACATTACCAGACCTCTAGATACCACCGTCACTATCAATATGACACGTAAGTTCACTATCGAGTCTTCAAAGTCAAATCTTCCTCTCTCCCTACGCCTCAACCACTTGGGCTGGACGGTAGAGCGACGGGTTCGCTACATGCAGGTCGGCTTTCAATCCCCGACCGTCCAAATGGTTGGGTAGCATTCTTTCCCTCCGTCCCATCCCAAATCATTATCCTCATCCCTTGCCCTGTGTTATATACTCGTGTTTGGCACTTTTTTCCTGAAAAATCCCATCCCTTATCCCCCTCCCACCTTCTCTCCAGTTATTTCTCTGAATATTCCCCCATATTATGCCTCTGGAAATATCTTTGGCCAAGTTGTGTGGTAAATAATTGTCCACACTAGCACCGGCGTCTCTGTTGTGTGGTAAATAATTGTCCACACTAGCACCGGCGTCTCTGTTGTGTGGTAAATAATTGTCCACACTAGCACCGGCGTCTCTGTTGTGTGGTAAATAATTGTCTACACTAGCACCGGCGTCTCTGTTTATGTCATACGATCTTGTTGTCTCAGTCTCTCTTGCCCCTCAGTCGCTCCGTTGACCATCTCGCTGATGAAGGTGGCCGGCCCTCAGGAGTATGTGTCGGCCGGAGTGACGGAGGAATTGGAGTGCTCCTCCGCCGGCAGCAGACCAGATCCGGTTATATCCTGGTGGAGGGACGACCAGCGAATCGTCAACCCCAGCGCTAAGGTGAGCTCTCGGGTCAGACGGAGTTTAACCACTGCATTGCGCAAAGCGCCTTTAGGTGTTCTGAGAATTGTGCTAATTTTGTTTTAATTAGGCTATATTTTAATGTTTTTTAATGTTTTCATTACTCTGTTTTTAAATGAAAATAGTTAAGTTTGGAAACATTTTGACATTAACTTTACCTAAATATCTATAAAAGCAACAAAAATATGTCCTTGATAATTGCATTAAGAAGTTTTTGCCGAAACCAGGGGTGCAGTGCAGGGGTTAAGGTGTGAAACGAGGCAGGGAGAATGGAGAAGGCGCAGAGTGTGGTGAAAAAGAGAAGTTAAGAGAGATAAATGCAAAGGGGTAACTGACGAATTTAGCAGTAAATCTGTGTTATTAATGTGATGAGAGATCTCTTGAAGACATTTGAGGGTAGAGTGGAAAACCCATACACTAGAAGGTGAAGGGACGACGACGTTTCGGTCCGTCCTGGACCATTCTCAATCGCCTTGAGAATGGTCCAGGACGGACCGAAACGTCGGCGTCCCTTCACTTTCTAGTGTGTGATCTGGTCAACATACTTTAGCCACGTTATTGTGACTCGTCGCCTGCATAGAGTGGGAAACATCACATGGATGTCCAACCCGTCCTCCTAATAGAACGTCGCATTTTGACGTATACTCTAAGGCCAAAAAATCGTTGCACTAACAAATTGAAGCGGTTCGGGAAATTGACATACTGTCCCGTTTTCTGTTTTGGGTCCTCTGGTAGATGGATAAGGGCACTTTAGTACAACAGTTTCTTGACATTGGGGCACCTTAGGAGGACGGGCTGGGTACGTAAAGTTACGGGACACTGGGCAGATTCCCCTCCCCCCTCTCTCACACTTTTTTCCCCATTAATTCCTCTCACTTTTCCTCCTTCCCACTCCTTCCTCTGTACCTCCCTCCCTCTTTTCCTTCCCAACTTCTCCTTCTTTCCCTCACACTTCCCTCTCTCACCCTCCCTCATCTATGACATTCATGCTATACACACACACAGATCACACTAACGTGATGCATCAAATGAACAAATTCACAAAAGTTCAGTAGAACTTCGGTTTCAACCCTTTTACCCTGTCGTAGCTCAGTCGATTAAGGCAGTGTCTGGGATGCTCCCAGACGCAGGTTCGAATCCTCGTCACGGCCCTTGTGGATTTGTTCGTATCATGCTACAGATTTTTAACATCAAAATAAGTTGCAATTCACTAGGTACAACAAGGCTGGTGGACGGAGCATAAAGAGCTACACCTCATTCTCCCGTAGACACTGTATGGTAAGTGCTTCTCCCTCCCTCTCTCTCTCACTCTCTCTCACTCCTCCAACTACCACGCTAAGACGACCGCGCTCTCCCACACAGCAAGGGCGCATGCTGAACAGAACGGTGTCGACGCTAAGGGTCGTGCCACAGCCCAGTGACCACGGAGTCGTCTACACCTGTAGGGTGGAGAACCCGCTGCTACCCTCCTCCGTCCTCGAGGAGTCGTACAAGCTCAACGTCCACTGTGAGTACCATGTGTCCAAGTTCTGACCACCACCTACGTTATCGTCAGACTTCGTCCAAAGCAAATTTTGGGGGTTTTCACAAAAATTAATGCGTTTGCTCTCAGAGGATTCGTATTCTAGTGAGGTTTTCTGTTCTATAGAGCAATTAATTATCATTAATTACTATATGGGATGCAAACAAGCCTGAATGGTCCCTTTCCAGACCAGTGGGGCTGGTCCCATGTACCAGTGGGACTGGTACATGGGACCAGTCCCACTGGTCTGGAAAGCATAACGCATGGAATGCTTTATGCTTTTTAAGCTGATTGCGGTGTTACTCGTTTTCCATCAAGCGACAATATGCTTATAAGGTTCTCGTGATTTCTATTATTTACTGTATTATATCGACCAATGGAAGATACTGCTCTAAGGGCTATTTTCAGAATTTGTATTACATTAACAGGTTTCTCGAAGCTAGGCCCCTTTTTTTCCTTATTACCTGTTGAATTATATAGATACGTAATAAATATACTTTTTCCACTCTTCAAATCCTATATTATATCAGAAAGTGGTGAACAATTTTGGGTTTTAAAAACCAAAACAGTGAAGCATTCAGGAGGCTACGCAAAGCCCATGTTATTCCACTCCCAAAAATTTGCAACATCAGCGTTGAAACACAAGGTTCGTTATGTGCAGAGATTTCCGAAAAGGCTGGTAGTGGAAATTTGCCCTGGCGTCATTATAGGCAAGCATGACTAGGGAGCCAGTCATCATGTACCTGTGTACATGATGACTGACTGAGATCGACCACTGAGATCGACTGATCTGAGATGACGGTCGAGAAGGACCACAAGTACAGTTGTGGTCGATCTCGAACCCATTATAGATGTGACGACTTATATTGTAAGAAAAACATGAATTCACAGCGAGCGTGGCACACAACGTTTGCCAACTGAAAACGGAGGTAATTAAGCCTCATGCTTCAACAAATTTAATTGCAAGTCAGCAGAGCAACAGAAGGATTAGACGAGCAAAATAAAAACCTACGCTGATACGCGCATTTGCCTGAAATGTTGTGGGTATTAGTGGCTCTAGGCATAATATGTACTTGCTCTATCTAGAAATCCAACATTCTATTTGCAACTCATTTTGCATGTATGAACTTGTACCTGAATAAACGTTATTTTCCCAGACTAGAGCGCGTCTGGGAACACCCGGACGCTTGGGTTCGAACCCTCATTAAGGATCCTGTGGATTTGTTGTGTGATAAATCACATTAATGTGATTTATCTGTGTATGTAACATTATTATTATTATTATTATTTATTATTATTGTAAAGAAGACGGGAGCTAGACCTGCTGTCATTTCCCATAAGCAATCATTAACAAAGACATACACGTGGTTTGACTATTCATAACATGAGGACCACGACCACATTATTACAAGATTGTAACAAGTGTGTATATATTATATGTGTATATTATATATATGTGTGTGTGTATTTTCAGTTGCGTATAGTCCTGGGGACCATTCAGGCTTGTTCGCATGTGTGTGTATATATATTATAGAAAGGTCGCCGAATGATGGGTAGCTATGGCATTTATGATGGTACTGGTGCTTTGTGGTGGTGGTGGGTGACAGTTGTGGTGATGGTGGTAGTGAAGTGTGGTGGTGATGATGGTGGTAGTGGTGGTAACTGCGCTAATAGTTGTCTTCCCTCCCGACAGACGTGCCGCAAGTCGACTTGGAGATGGGGATGGGACTCAGCCCCAAGTCAGTGAAGGAAGGTTCAGACGTGTTCTTTGAGTGTCGAGTAACGTCCAATCCCAAGTTTTACAAGATTGTCTGGATACACGAAGTAAGTTGTGTGTCCTGGCGCAAGCCCATATATAGGTGTGTGTGTGAGTGAGTGGGAGTGTGAGTATGTGTGTGAATATGTCTGAGCAGCGATGACGGAAAGTGGAGTGATCAGATGTGGAAGCAATCAGGAGGGGGGTCAGGGAGTCTCCCTAGGTAGGAGGCCTGGTCGACGACCGGGCCGCGGGGACGCTAAGCCCCGGAAGCACTTCAAGGTAGGTAGGTGGTGGTCTGGTGAGTAGTCAGAAGGGGGACGTAATCACCACCACTTCCTAACCATTCACATAGAAGGACCCCAGTAAGCACAAGCGACCACTTACCAATAATGACGACGCTATCAACTAACCCTATTCAGAAACCCTCCTCACCAAGACTTCAATACACAAACTGAGAGGCGTTCAGAAGCAGTGCACAGGAAATCACTGTCACAGACTTTAATGGAAAGGAAACATCATGCATAAACACAAGAGCTAAATACATGGATTAGTTCCACAGAAAAATGAATGAAGGATAATATCCCCATAGCTCACCATATAACGCTCCCACACCAACCTGTCCTGTTAAAAAGAACGTCGCTTTTGGCCGTTTGCTCGTATGGCCGAATATGGACGTAATTTGAAAATGAAAAGAAAATGAAATTTGGGATTTTTTTTTTCAACAACAGTAAGTTAAGGGTCCTCTGATAGGTTAGGTGGGCAGGAAATTCTCATAAGGTTTCAAAACGTTATGAAAAACGTTAATGGAAAGTTGCCTCTTTTAAGCTGGCCGAGTAAGCCGGACGACTCAAACAGAAAACGGAACAGTACGTCACTTTTGTGAGTCGATTTCATTTCAAATTACGTCCAAATTTGGCCATAGCGCCGCGCATACCAGCCAAAAGTGACGTTATTTTTAAGAGGACGGGTTTCCCACACCCCCCAGCCACTGAGACCCTCACAATACAACAAACCAGAAACAACAATCTTCTACAACTCATAACGCAAGAGTGGATGGACGGACGAGCGCAAAAGGCTACAAGATGAGCTGCAAGATCTATGCAAAACAGTACAAAAAAATGTGATGAACTAATAAGCTAATTTCAAGTCGACTACAGATACCCAGGAAAATTTTTGAAAAAAAATAACCCTGATGGGAACCTGATGGGAACCTGATGGGAACCTGATGGGAACCAAAATTTTTGAAAAAAAATAACCCTGATGGGAACCTGTCATGACATGATCCACAGCATCGCTAGCTAGCTAACCAAACATCCCGTCCTCTTAAAAATAACGTCACTTCTGGCTCGTATGCGCGGCACTATGGCCAAATTTGGACGTAATTTGAAATGAAATCGACTCACAAAAGTGACGTACTGTTCCGTTTACTGTTTGAGTCGTCCGGCTTACTCGGCCAGCTTAGAAGAGGAACTTTCAATTAACGTTTTGAAACTTTATGAGAATTTCCTGCCCTCCTAACCTATCAGAGGACCCTTAACTTACTGTTGTTGAAAAAAAAAAATCCCAAATTTATTTTCAATTTTTTTTCATTTTCATATTACGTCCATATTCGGCCATACGGGCAAACGGCCAAAAGCGACGTTCTTTTTAGGAGGACAGGTTGAACCAAAGCCTGGCCAATTTTCGACAGGTCTAGGGTAAGTATAAAAGGCTTGTTAAAACTACGCCAGTTTACTGGGACATATAAACAGGGCGCCGTAAAACATCGAGAACTAACATTGTCTATATACAATTGATACACACTAGTTTACAATAGATACTTCCATCAGAAGAGAGATTTAGCACACAGCTCAACTAGTCACATCAATGAACTTCAAGAATTTAAACACAGCTATCAAATCGGTAACGGGTTGACGGTAACGGTAGGGGCCTCGTAGCCTGGTGGATAGCGCGCAGGACTCGTAATTCTGTGGCGCGGGTTCGATTCCCGCACGAGGCAGAAACAAATGGGCAATGTTTCTTTCACCCTGAATGCCCCTGTTACCTAGCAGTAAATAGGTACCTGGGAGTTAGTCAGCTGTCACGGGCTGCTTCCTGGGGGTGGAGGCCTGGTCGAGGACCGGACCGCGGGGACACTAAAGCCCCGAAATCATCTCAAGATAACCTCAAGATAACGGGAATACCTAGCGCTAGCTGACAGTAGCCTCCAACCCGGCGCACTGGTATATTAACCCAAGTAGCAGTTTGGAAGTGTGATGTATATAAATAGTAGATGAGTAGTGTGTCACGAACTACAACACTAAATAATCTACGATCCTCAGTTACCAAAAATCCCCCACCACCTGACCTGCTGATATATCCGCTTAGCACGATCCATTTCAATCAGTCTCCGTGGTGTAGTGGTAAGACACTCGCCTGGCGTTCCGCGAGCGCTATGTCATGGGTTCGTATCCTGGCCGGGGAGGATTTACTGGGCGCAATTCCTTAACTGTAGCCTCTGTTTAACGCAACAGTAAAATGTGTACTTGGATGAAAAAACGATTCTTCGCGGCAGGGGATCGTATTCCAGGTAACAACTCTTGTATATATCTCTCATTTACAACAGCATTACTCTATAATATAAACATCCGCCACCAAGATAATGTTGATAAAACAAGATTAAAACCAGTGCACTAAAACAGAAGCGATAAATAAGCAGGGAAAAAGGAGAAGTCCTCTCCTCCATTTTAAACTTAGACCCAAATATCACAGGAAAAAGGTTATCATGTATAACCAAACTCAATTACGGGCTCACCATAGCCCGTGCTACATGGACACTTCGTCCTGAGTAGCTAAATCTTTAACAACAACAACTATAATATAAACATTAGTAATAACAATGAACAACCCGAGGACCGAACTCTCACGTCCGTCTCTCTGGGGAATCAGAGGAGTAATGACTGGTCAATGGCCACACCGGCCGAGAATGACTTTGTTGCCAACATGGCTAAGTCACTCCAACCTTCCCGCTGCGCATAACAGAAGCTCAAAACATATATATTTACATCTCGTTCATACTGTACTCAAATAGATATACACAATACAATATATACAAAACCTCAATGTGCTAAACAAGAGTCATTTATATGTACATTTGGCAATACTGGCTGGAGACACTTCACCGAGGATTAGAGGGGGTGGAGGGGGAGGAGGGGAAGGGGGGAGGAGGGGAAGGGGTTGGGGAAAGGGGGAGGGGTTGGGGGAAGGGGGAGGGAGGAAGGGGGGAGGGAGGAAGGGGGGAGGGAGGAAAGGGGGGGAGGGAGGAAAGGGGGGGAGGGAGGAAGGGGGGGAGGGAGGAAGGGGGGGAGGGACGAAGGGGGGGAGGGAGGAAGGGGGGAGGGAGGACGGGGGGGAGGGGGGACGGGTGGTTGGGGAAGGGGGGAGGGGGGACGGGTGGTTGGGGGAGGGGGGATATGGGTGGAGTTCCAGCAATCACCGGTCGATCGATCGTTTACCACTTTAAGAACCGTATAATCAAACCCCTCCAGTGTGCATTGTTGTATGAACGAACACTAAGTTTTTGCTCTTGCCCAAAATATTACTAGTACAAGAGTAAGCTAAGCACGTAATATGACTTAATATGCACGTAATGTGTGTGTTTGACCGCGCGCGCACACACATTTACACTGGTGCATGTGTGGTCATAACAGAACCTCAGCCCAGGAAACACCCTACATCATAGACGCCTCAAAGAATAAACTCTACGAAGAGAGAGAACAAGAACAGTCTCCGTGGTGTAGTGGTAAGACACTCGCTGGCGTTCCGCGAGCGCTATGTCATGGGTTCGTATCCTGGCCGGGGAGGATTTACTGGGCGCAATTCCTTAACTGTAGCCTCTGTTTAACGCAACAGTAAAATGTGTACTTGGATGAAAAAACGATTCTTCGCGGCAGGGGATCGTATTCCAGGGACCATAGGATTAAGGACTTGCCCGAAACGCTACGCGTACTAGTGGCTGTACAAGAATGTAACAACTCTTGTATATATCTCAAAAAAAAAAATCAGTAAGTTCTGGGAAAAAAATACTCAGGATAAACACGGAAGAAAATGGAAACTTTTGCCCCATTAATAAAAGGGAAATTGCAACTCAAGTCGATAACACAGTTGTAACATTACTCCCGACGCAAATAATAGACCTTAACAACATTTGCAAGGAATGCCACCTTATGAAACACAACCATTGCAGAGGTTCTTAAAACAATTACAAGTTTCAAGAACAAGGCGGCGGGCAATAGCAGGATAAATAAAATGAAATTAACCGACTTACCATAATAAAAATCAATTATTATTGATCATGAATTAATCATGATCAATAGAACAGGGATAAAAAAAAATCACGTATAGAATAGACTAAATAAATCCAAAGCATCCTTGGGGAAAACTGAGGAGATTCTCAAGCTTCAATACTACCATACAGCTACACTTTTATAAGGCTTTAGTCCAATCGCATCTAGACTATCCCCCAGTACCACTACACACCTTAAAGAAAGCTAACATGCAAAAAACTACAAGCAGTACAAAATAAGGCACTAAGGAGAGCAGCAAAACACCGTCCACTATATGATCAGACAATCCAGGAGCTCCATGGACTCCTGAGCATTAAGCCACTAAACATCAGACTGCAGCACCAAGCCATCAGGGTGTGGAACACCATGGAAATGTTAGAGGACCCAATGTTAGAAGGAATACTCGAAGATGAGACGCCTCGTCCCTACAGCAGGTGGCCCAAGAGCCTCTATTTACTAGATGAAAACCCAGCCCTACAGTATATAATTCCCAGATGAAATACTGACTAGAAATCTCTCCCCCCAATAACTGCATCCAAAAATTAAAGTTTCACATACGATCAGTAAATACTAATAATAAAGAGCCTTAAACAGAACAACATGTGTGGAAGCATCGGGGTGTGTATATATAAATGCTACACAGTATTCATCTATAGACATACATATATATGCTGAAATACATGTGAAGAACCTCTCACAGCTCCCCGACAAGAGAAAGCAAGCTTAGCTTAGCTGCCAACACCCACACATCGTGTCAGCAAGGCGATGAAACATTCCCGTCCTCTTTACTTAAACACCCCGAAAAAAACAGTCAGAAAGTCTTCCCCGGCATGGGGAGGTGTGTGGGGGGATGGGGAGCAGTTTCCCCCCGGGTCAGAGGGGTGAAGTCAGTTGAGGCAGGCCAGAGGTGGGGAGGGGGGAGAAGGGAGAGTCGAACGGGGCGTCAGACACGAGGCATCACCCGAGACTCTCCATAGGGGGAAAGACATCCGAGACTCCTCAAGGCCCTGGCCTTATACCTCTCAGGAACTCGTGTAATTAACGTGATTCCGGACACCGTCACACGACATCACATTTACTGAGCAATCAGGAGTATTGTTGGCTTCTTTTGAACGTCCGAGGTCACCCCCTCGACACACTGCACAATCCTGCACCTCAGACACACACCAAATACAGCATTTTATTCTGCAACATTCTGAGTGCTACAGCTACGTACCATTCTATACTATCCCCAGTAACAACTAGCCATACTGACCAATAATAAAGAGGGGCGAGGGAGGGAGAGAGAGAGGGGGGGTTAACTGGTTTCACAAATATGACACAAAAATAACTTTCTTCAGTAACAGGATCTGGTCAAACATGATTTATCATCCAATTCATATAACGAGCTTCTCCAATTTCTATCACTGAGTCAACATTAGTCATCCACATTATACCATTTCTCGATTTGTGTCGTAGACTCGTTGACGAGTCACTTATGTCAAGAAATGCACCATCAATCTCTTTAAACCCATCAGCCCAAAGTCAATAAAATAGTGAATGTATTTTACCCAATCAACCGACAGTTAGAAGCTGCTCACTAGAGCTCAAGTTACCAATGAGATATGACCGTTTATACCCAAGACGGGAACGTCATTTTTCTCGTACAATATAACCACAATGGTATTTTCTCATACATAAATTGATTTTATCTTATATTTTTATAGCTTTGTGCATAGGCGGCCGAGGGCAAGTTACATTAGGTGTTTAGGTTCTGTTAATTGTTCAAGCAGTTCAGACGATGAGTCGCAACAGCGTGACTGTAGACACGATGACCAGACCACACACCAGAAGAGGAAGAAACAACGACGTTTCGATCCATCTTGGACCATTCTCAAGTCAAGCGACTTGAGAATGGTCTAGGATGGACCGAAACGTCGTGGTCCCTTCACCTTTTAGTGTGTGGTCTGGTCTACATTTGGTTAATGTTTGTGAGGACGGTATGAAACATGTGCGGTGGTGGCAGCAGTAACCAGAAACCGGTTAGTGTTTGTGAGAACAGGGAAGCTGCCTGGAGGATCATATAGCGTTTGTTCGTGTTTGGTTTTAAATCCATATATTGCCTCATCGGGATCTCGCGGACATGATAAGTTGTAAGATGTGAATAGTCCGAGCAAGCAGCAGCATTCAGGCGAATGCTTTCTGTCTATAATTGGTCTTTATCTCTCCCCCCTCCCCAGTTTCTTTCCCTCCGCCCCCCCCCCCCCTTTCCCAACTGCTAACACACACAACCTCCTTCATACCTCTCTTTCTCCTCCTCTCTTTCTCCTCCTCTCTCTCCCTCACCATGTTACGAGTCTGAGCAAGAGCCGCCGGGTGGACGCCATACCTTACAACGCCACCTTTCCTGCGTTAACGCCAGGAGTGATTTGCAAGTGGCATCTAAGAGGCCATTAAGCACACACCATCCCTACCCCCCCACCACCACCTGTGTTACCTCCTGGTCTTCCTTCCCCAGGGCACCGTGATGCAGCACAACGTCTCAGGAGGGGTAATAGTGTCTAACCAAACGCTGGTGCTACAGAAGGTAGGCAAGGAACGGACAGGTCGCTACTACTGCAGGGCCACTAACCTGCACGGGGAGGGTGTCTCCACGCCCATCACAATCACCATTATGTGTAAGTAGTCACACCCACCTCTACCCTTATTGACGTCCCTCTCCAAACACTAAGAATACACTGGTATATTTTTTTAATATTTGAATATTTGGATTACCATTAGTAGTGTTATAAGGATCCACAACATCGCAGGGAAATATTAAAGTACTTTAGGGAAGAAACCTTTTTCTGATTTCTTCTGCTTTCTTTGTTAATTTGTTTTGAAATCCAGAAGAAATTAATTTCATGCATGTTTGGGCACATTTGTAATGTATTATCCACATATTTCAATAGATTTGATTCGGCTATATAACATGTCTACTTTTAGAGTAATTCTTTGCATTCAATCAAACCAGATTCCCACTGTCTTGTATAGAGCAAATTAATGCATTCCATTCCTGGTCCATTCCGATGCCGTACAAAATCTGCTAATTTGTTTCTGAAAAGATTTGCTCTATTAGCTCAAGATTTTCTGTGTCACATTCTGTGCAAGGACTCAGGTGCACATTTACAAGTTTGCTGAATTCCTTATCACATATTTGCTGCCAGCACTCAATTCTTTACAAACCACATTGATAATAAATTCCTTATCTTGCGTGTAATTTGTGTTACTTTCTCGGTGGATTTAAGTGCATATTTGTTAAAGTGATTCATCCTAAGGTATAAATTTTAAAATGCTTTCTGGCTTATAACTGTATCAGAGTTAAAGTGCTGAAACTTTCAGAGATCATTTAACAGTTATAATATAAATAAATAAATAATATATATATATATATATATATATATATATATATATATATATATATATATATATATATATATATATATATATATATATATATATATATATATCCTCAAACAAATTCAAGAATGAAGACTGCCAAAACCCTGAACAACATTGAAAAAACTGTAGTAGTTTTCTTCTATAATTATTGTTCATTTATGTACGCACTAACGAACGTTTCTTATAAGCACAAAATTTAAAACGTCTATTCTCTCAATACCTCCATTAATTTGTTTTTCCGTAATGAGTTTAATAAGCCCAAATTATAGAAGCTTGAAAAAAGCATTATAGTCTATGGAATCCAGTCACAGGCATAACATGTGTGAAACAGCTGCATATCAATTGTTTTCATATATTAGACAAAATTCCAGTTCTGAAAATATATATAAATTACTAATCACTGGAAACATTGTAAAAATTGCCATGCCAAAACGTTTAATTCTAATTAAAAAATCATTTTATCCTTAATGCACAGGTTAAATAATACAATAATGACGAATGCAGGTAAGGTAAAGGTAATTATCAGGAGAAAGTACTTGGGAGGGATATGAGGAACGGATCTGGGGTAGGACGGAGGTAAGAAATGGTGTCCAAATACTTGGGTCATCGCGGGATCGAACGCCGACTTACAAGCAGCGAAGCCGTCGCTGTACCCACGTTTGTGTCACTTGTTCAAGTGGAATTACAGTGAATCATCCACCACAATATACAAAACCGTCACGTCAAAAATCGTTACTCAAATTATACACATTCATTTTCGATAACTTTTTCACTAAGTCTTATTTTAATACTTATTCTGAGTATTTATTCACTCAAATTATACATTCATGTTCGATAACTAAGTATACATTATTCTTAATGTGAACGAATATAACTATTACTAATGGGGATACAACCTAACAGTCAATGTGTACGTAACCGACCCAACTGATCTAATGGCTTCTTCTTTTCGAATAATAAATGTACAATGAGAATATACAACACAAACGAAGCTACACAACACAATAACATGCACGCAACTACAAAACTCACAACACAAATACAATAAATACAGCCGTGAACTACCATTTAACAAGTCATACAATACATGCCATAGGAACAATCACAGAACCAAAAATTTAGTCGACATACTGTAGGAGACCCGACCCAATACACAGCCTTTTCACCCTACAACTAAATTGTATTTCAGTTTTGTTCAAAGGAATTAAAAAAAGTATGCAAGATTCACACACAAATAAAAGGAAACACACACAATACACCGAATACATAAAGCTTATGTAACCGGACCCCCGCACACAAAGCAGTGCAAAGCTAAGAATATATATCGATAGTTCATGAAATAATGCACAGAGCATAAAATTCGGATCACACACAGTTACCTAACCTTGCTGGATAACTCTCCACGTCACTCATGGAGAGTCTCCAGCAGCACCACCAACCGTACCACCGGGACTAACTCTCCTCCAATCACGCCGCGTATCACAAATCCTTAACTAGCTTGTTCCAGACTACTGCAGAGGTCCCACCACCCGGCACCTCGTCACCGGTGGACGGGACCCCATCCACTTGCGGAAAGGTGTCGGGGAACCTCAACTTCAGTGTCAATTTTGAGCTATCCTATCGTCTGTTGGTCACATCCCCTCCTTGATGGTGCGTGTATCATCAGACTTGACACTAGACACAGTGCTCAGTCTGTGTCTACTGTTATATTCGTTGACGTTTCTGAGTGCACTCGCATCCCCCCCCTCTCCCAGGTCCTTTTCTTTCCCGAGAAAAACTGCTTCATCGAGCGCTATCCGACGGCGAATTCACCCGGATGGTGGAGCCCTGACACCACATCACCTTCGGGAACAGCAGCAGCCACAATATTCACCAGCAGCAGAGCCAACTCGCATACGCTCTGTAGATCGATTGACCAATGAAGCTTGCAGATAAGTTATCTCATTATGACTTTGGACTATCTAATGCAAATGTTAGAAACATTAAAGAAATTACCTCAAATTTAGAAGAACTATGAAATGCTCAGAGACTTGCAAGCTGCAGTTTTAAAAGCTATGAACACTTTTGTAATAATAGATATTTGTATAGTCAGCACAGTAGCTGTTGCAGGCAATGTGATGTCATTGCGCAAATTCGCCTTAGCTATAGGCATATCTGGCCGGTTAGTGAGGCTGATCCACTACCCGAATATTCAGATTGTAAACTCTGTGACAATCCTTTAATGCATTCACTAGAACACTATATTGTTGAACGTGAAACCGTAGAACATTTTAGACCTCCTGGCCTATTGTACCACCAACTGTGTAAATATTCCATTGAATCTGGTGTACTGGACGACATCCTAACAATATAAAAAATTTGCTTGTCAATTTTTAAGAATGAAGACCATTTATATTATTTCTAAGCTGCATCTCTTACGAACCTATCCCTGCCCTTGTGTGGCAATGCACAATAGAAATATGTATTTGCATATTCGTACATTGAAATATTGATTGTAACCATGATATATATGTATATGGTTCAGCCTACAGTTCCGACCAATTGTCTTGTTTATGTCCCTCTGTCCTGTGTGACAGTGAATACCAGCATTATCCTCACTCTAATAAGACTTAATCGAATTCCTCAGATTAGGCAAAACTGTAATTAAATTTTGTCAATAATGTTAATAATAATGAGCATAGGGTCCAGCCGATGGTTCACTACGGCACGTCCAGGATGCACCACTCCACGACCAAGACACACTGCTCCACATCCGTCACTCACTTCACTGGCATCACCGGTGACCACGCCCTCCATCCACTCTGCATCACCAGGGTCCAACGGAACGCCCACACACACCCGTATCAGGCACCATCACAAGGACCTCCACAGGACCACAACGCCCATCCTCCACAACCCACTTATTAACAATTTTATTGACAAAATAAAAAATTTTGCCTAATGGAACTAATTCAATTAGGGATTATCACAGTGAGGTGCTGCTCCAATTCACTGCCACACAAGATTGACGATCATACGCAATAGGTCTAAACCTTAGATTGAAACACATACGTAGTTCATGATGTTACCTTCTAACATCATATATTATACATGATTCAATTGTTACGAATATGAAATGCAACCACACAAGGCAGGGATGGATTCGCAAAAGATACAGCTAAAAAATATATATATATAATTCTTTAATGGGCAAACAAATTTTGGATAAATGGTTAGGATGTCCTCCAATATACCAGATAAAATGAATTAATTACATAGTTGATTGTACAAAAGGCTGCGAATTCTAAAATTTATTTGTTTCACGGGCAATAATATAGTGTACAGATGACTTAGCCTTAACAGTTTGTCAGAAGTTTAAAAGCTGATTAATTCTGATAGTGGCACAATACTGGCCAAGTGTGCCTGCAGCCACGGCGAACTCGTCTGAAGCAGCAACCACTGACACTAACAACCAAACCACCGGAACCAACTCTCTTCCAACCACGCCGCGTATGGCAAGTACTTAACTAGCTTGGTCCAGACGCTAGCATGATGCAGGGGTCCGACCACTCAACCCCCTCGTCACCGGCCGACGGGATCCCATCCACTTGCGGAAAGGTGTGGGGGAGCCTCTACTTTCGTGTCAATTTTGAGCCATCCGTTCGTCTGTTGGTCACATCCCCTCCTTGATGGTGCGTCTATCATCAGACTCGACACTAGACAGTGCCGAGTCTGTGTCTAGTGTTATATTCGTTGATGTTTCTGAGTGCACTCGCACCCCCCCCCCCCTCAAGGTCATTTCTTTCCTGAGAAAAACGGCTCCCTCGAGCGCTCTCCGACGGCGAATTCACCCGGATGGTGGAGCCCTGACACCACATCACCTTCGGGAACAGCAGCAGCCACAATATTTTCCTACAGCTGATCCAACAAGCACACGCTTTGTAGATCAATTGAGCAATGAGGCTTGCAGATAAGTTATCTCATTAGGACTTTGGACGAATGCAATTATTAGAAACATACAATTTGAAGAAATTACTTCATTTAGACTAAGAAATGTTTGGAGGCCTGAAAGCTGCAGTAGGAAAAGTTATGACAACTTTTGTAATAATAGGTATTTGTACAGTCAGCACAGTAGCTGTTGCAGGCAATGTGATGTCATTGTGCAAATTCGCCTTAGCTATAGGCACATCTGGCAGGTTAATGAGGCTGATCCACTACCCAAATATTCAGATTGTAAACTCTGTGACAATCATTTAATGCATTCACTAGAACACTATATTGTTGAATGTGAAACAGCGAAAAATTTTGGACCTCCTGGCCTATTGCACTGTGTAACTATTACACTGAATCTAGTGAACTGGACGACATCCTAACAATACCAAAAATTCGCTTGTCCATTTTAAGGAATGAAGAACAATTTTATTTACATTATTTTTAAGCTGCATCTCTTACGAACATCATCCGTGACCTGGTGTGGCAGTGCACAATAGAAAGTTGTATTTGCATATTCGTACATTGAAATATTGATTGTAACCATTATTTATATATATGGTTCAGCCTACAGTTCAGACCAATTGGCTTGTTTGACCCTCTGTCCTGTGTGACAGTGAATACCAGCATTATCCTCACTCTAATAAGACTTAATTGAGTTCCTCAGATTAGGCAAAACTGTAATTAAATTTGGTCAATAATGTTAATAATAATGAGCATAGGGTCCAGCCGATGGTTCACTACGGCACGTCCAGGATGCACCACTCCACGACCAAGACACACTGCTCCACATCCGTCACTCACTTCACTGGCATCACCGGTGACCACGCCCTCCATCCACTCTGCATCACCAGGGTCCAACGGAACGCCCACACACCCGAATCAGGCACCATCACAAGGACCTCCACAGGACCACAACGCCCATCCTCCACAACCCACTTATTAACAATTTTATTGACAAAATATAAAATTTTGCCTAATGGAACTAATTCAATTAGGGATTATCACAGTGAGGTGCTGCTCCAATTCACTGCCACACAAGATTGACGATCATACGCAATAGGTCTAAACCTTAGATTGAAACACATACGTAGTTCATGATGTTACCTTCTAACATCATATATTATACATGATTCAATTGTTACGAATATGAAATGCAACCACACAAGGCAGGGATGGATTCGCAAAAGATACAGCTAAAAAATATATATATATAATTCTTTAATGGGCAAACAAATTTGGGATAAATGGTTAGGATGTCCTCCAATATACGAGATAAAATGAATTAATTACATAGTTGATTGTACAAAAGGCTGCGAATTCTAAAATTTATTTGTTTCACGGGCAATAATATAGTGTACAGATGACTTGGCCTTAACAGTTTGTCACAAAGTTTAAAAGCTGATTATTCTGATAGTGGCACAATACTGGCCAAGTGTGCCTGCAGCCTCGGCGAACTCGTCTGGAGCAGCAACCACTGACACAAACAACCAAACCACCGGAAACAACTCTCTTCCAACCACGCCGCGTATGGCAAGTACTTAACTAGCTTGCTCCAGACGCTAGCAAGATGCGGACGTCCAACCACTCAACCCCCTCATCACCGGTGGACGGGATCCCCTCCACTTGCGGAAAGGTGTTGGGGAACCTCAAATTTCGTGTCAATTTTGAGCCATCCGTCCGTCTGTTGGTCACATCCCCTCCTTGACGGTGCGTCTATCATCAGACTCGACACTAAACAGTGTCGAGTCTGTGTCTAGTGTTATATTCGTTGATGTTTCCGAGTGCACTCGAGCCCCCCCCCCCCCCATAAGGTCATTTTCTTTCCTGAGAAAAACGGCTTCATTGAGCGCTCTCCGGCGGCGAATTCACCCGGATGGTGGAGCCCTGACACACCCACCAAATCATATATTCGACAAAATGTTACTTCGGGAACAGCGGCAGCCACAATATTTACCTGCAGCTGATCCAACAAGCACACGCTTTGTAGATCAATTGAGCACTGAGGCTTGCAGATAAGTTATCTCATTAGGACTTTGGACTTATACAATTATTAGAAACATACAATTTGATGAAATTACTTCAAATTTAGACTAAGAAATGTTTAGAGACCTGAAAGTTGCAGTATTGAAAGCTAGGACAACTTTTGTAATAATAGGTATTTGTATAGTCAGCACAGTAGCTGATGCAGGCAATGTGATGTCATTGCGCAAATTCGCCTTAGCTATATACACATCTGGCAAGTTAGTAAGGCTGATCCACAACCCGAATATTCAGATTGTAAACTCTGTGACAAACCTTTAATGCATTCACTAGAACACTATATTGTTGAATGTGAAACCGCGAAAAATTTTGGACCTCCTGGCATATTGTACCACCAACTGTATAAATATTCCATTGAATCTGGTGTACTGGACGGCATCGTAACAATTTATCCAAAATTCGCTTGTCCATTTTAAGGAAAGAAGAACAATTTTATTTATATTATTTTTAAGCTGCATCTCTTACGAACCCATTCCTGCCCTCGTGTGGCAGTACACAATAGAAAGTTGTATTTCCATATGCGTACATTGAAACATTAATTGTAACCATGATATATATGTGGTCCAGCCTACAGTTCCGACCAATTGGCTTGTTTGACCCTTTGTGCTGTGAAACAGTGAATACCAGCATTATCCTCACTCTAATAAGACTTAATTGTCTCAGATTAGGCAAAATTGTAATTAAATTGTCAATAATGTTAATAATAATGGGCATAGGGTCCACCCGATGGTTCACTACGGCACGTCCAGGATGCACCACTCCACGACCAAGACACACTGCTCCACATCCGTCACTCACTTCACTGACATCGCCGGTGACCACGCCCTCCATCCACTCTGCATCACCAGGGTCCAACGGAACGCCCACACACACCCGAATCAGGCACCATCACAAGGACCTCCACAGGACCACAACGTCCATCCCACTTATTAGCATTTTTATTGACAAAATATAAAATTTTGCCTAATGGAAGTAATTCAATTAGGGATTATCACAGTGAGGTGCTGCTCCAATTCACTGCCACACAAGATTGACGATCATACGCAATAGGTCTAAACTGTAGATTGAAACACATACGTAGTTCATGATGTTACCTTCTAACATCATATATTATACATGATTCAATTGTTACGAATATGAAATGCAACCACACAAGGCAGGGATGGATTCGCAAAAGATACAGCTAAAAAATATATATATATAATTCTTTAATGGGCAAACAAATTTTGGATAAATGGTTAGGATGTCCTCCAATATACCAGATAAAATGAATTAATTAATAGTTGATTGTACAAAAGGCTGCGAATTCTAAAATTTATTTGTTTCACGGGCAATAATATAGTGTACAGATGACTTAGCCTTAACAGTTTGTCACAAAGTTTACAAGCTGATTATTCTGATAGTGGCACAATACTGGCCAAGTGTGCCTGCAGCCTCAGCGAACTTGTCTGGAGCAGCAACCACTGACACTAACAACCAAACCACCGGAACCAACTCTCTTCCAACCACGCCGCGTATGGCAAGTACTTAACTAGCTTGGTCCAGACGCTAGCAAGATGCAGAGGTCCGACCACTCAACCCCCTCGTCACCGGTGGACGGGATCCCATCCACTTGCGGAAAGGTGTGGGGGAACCTCAACTTTCGTGTCAATTTTGAGCCATCCGTTCGTCTGTTGGTCACATCCCCTCCCTGATGGTGCGTCTATCATCAGACTCGCCACTAGACACAGTGCTCAGTCTGTGTCTACTGTTATATTCGTTGACGTTTCTGAGTGCACTCGCAACCCCCCCCCCCCCCAAGGTCACCTTCTTTCCCGAGAAAAACGGCTTCCTCGAGCGCTATCCGACTGCGAATTCACCCGGATGGTGGAGCCCTGACACCACCCACCACCTCACCTTCGTGGAACAGCAGGAGCCACAATATTCCCCTGCAGCAGAGCCAACTCGCGCACACTTTTGTAGATCGATTGACCAATGAGGCTTGCAGATAAGTTCTCATTATGACTTTGGACTATCTAATGCAAATGTTAGAAACATTAAAGAAATTACCTTAAATTTAGAAGAACTAAGAAATGCTCAGAGACTTGAAAACTGCAGGGTGCCGGACCAACCGGGCTGTGGTGGGTATGTGGGCCTGCGGGCCGCTCCAAGCAACAGCCTGGTGGACCAAACTCTCAAGTCGAGCCTGGCCTCGGGCCGGGCTTGGGGAGTAGACGAACTCCCAGAACCCCATCAACCAGGTATCAACCAGGTGCAGTATTGAAAGCTATGACAGCTTTTGTAATAATAGGTATTTGTATAGTCAGCACAGTAGCTGTTGTAGGCAATGTGATATAGTCATTGCGCGAATTCGCCTTAGCTATATGCACATCTGCAGGTTAGTGAGGCTGATCCACTACCCGAATATTCAGATTGTAAACTCTGTGACAATCCTTTAATGCATTCACTAGAACACTATATTGTTGAATGTGAAACCGGGAAAATTTTTGGTCCTCCTGGCCTATTGTTCCACAAACTGTATAAATATTCCATTGAATCTGGTGTACTGGACGGCATCGTAACAATTTATCCAAAATTCGCTTGTCCATTTTAAGGAATGAAGAACAATTTTATTTATATTATTTTTAAGCTGCATCTCTTACGAACCCATTCCTGCCCTCGTGTGGCAGTGCACAATAAAAAGTTGTATTTCCATATGCGTACATTGAAACATTAATTGTAACCATGATATATATGTGGTCCAGCCTACAGTTCCGACCAATTGGCTTGTTTGACCCTTTGTGCTGTGAAACAGTGAATACCAGCATTATCCTCACTCTAATAAGACTTAATTGCCTCAGATTAGGCAAAATTGTAATTAAATTGTCAATAATGTTAATAATAATGAGCATAGGGTCCAGCCGATGGTTCACTACGGCACGTCCAGGATGCACCACTCCACGACCAAGACACACTGCTCCACATCCGTCACTCACTTCACTGGCATCACCGGTGACCACGCCCTCCATCCACTCTGCATCACCAGGGTCCAACGGAACGCCCACACACACCCGAATCAGGCACCATCACAAGGACCTCCACAGGACCACAACGCCCATCCCACTTAACATTTTTATTGACAAAATATAAAAATTTGCCTAATGGAAGTAATTCAATTAGGGATTATCACAGTGAGGTGCTGCTCCAATTCACTGCCACACAAGATTGACGATCATACGCAATAGGTCTAAACTGTAGATTGAAACACATACGTAGTTCATGATGTTACCATCTAACAACATCATATATTATACATGATTTAATATACGAATTTGAAATGCAACCACACATGGCAGGGATGGATTCATATGAGATGCAGCTACAAAAATATATATAATTGTTTAATATGGGCAAGCAAATTTGGGATAAATAGTTAGGAAGTCCTCCAATATACCAGATAAAATTATTACATAGTTGATTGTACAATAGACAGGGAGGTCTAAAATCTATTTATTTCACAGGCAATAATATAGTGTACAAATGACTTAAAAAAAAAGGCCATGATAAAAGCTATGAAAGAAAAATCTATGATAACTTTTGTAATAATAGGTATTTGTCTGGTCAGCATAGTAGCCTGATTTAGGCAATGTGATGTAGTCATTGTGCAAATTTGCCTTAGATATATGTACATCTGACAGGTTAGTAAGGCTGATCTACTACCCAAATATTCAGATTGTAAACTCTGACAATCCTTTAATGCATTCATTAGAACACTATATTGTTGAACGTGAAACCGTAGAACATTTTAGACCTCCTGGCCTATTGTACCACCAACTGTATAAATATTTCATTGAATCTGGTGTACTGGACGGCATCGTAACAATTTATCCAAAATTCGCTTGTCCATTTTAAAGAATGAAGAACAATTTTATTTACATTATTTTTTAAGCTGCATCTCTTACGAACCCATCCCTGCCCTCGTGTGGCAGTACACAATAGAAAGTTGTATTTACATATTCGTACATTGAAATAATGATTGTAACCATGATATATATGTATGTGGTTCAGCCTACAGTTCCGACCAATTGTCTTGTTTATGTCCCTCTGTCCTGTGTGACAGTGAATACCAGCATTATCCTCACTCTAATAAGACTTAATCGAATTCCTCAGATTAGGCAAAACTGTAATTAAATTTTGTCAATAATGTTAATAATAATGAGCATAGGGTCCAGCCGATGGTTCACTACGGCACGTCCAGGATGCACCACTCCACGACCAAGACACACTGCTCCACATCCGTCACTCACTTCACTGGCATCACCGGTGACCACGCCCTCCATCCACTCTGCATCACCAGGGTCCAACGGAACGCCCACACACACCCGAATCAGGCACCATCACAAGGACCTCCACAGGACCACAACCCACTTATTAACAATTTTATTGACAAAATATAAAATTTTGCCTAATGGCAGTAATTCAATTAGGGATTATCACAGTGAGGTGCTGCTCCAATTCACTGCCACACAAGATTGACGATCATACGCAATAGGTCTAAACTGTAGATTGAAACACATACGTAGTTCATGATGTTACCATCTAACAACATCATATATTATACATGATTTAATATACGAATTTGAAATGCAACCACACATGGCAGGGATGGATTCATATGAGATGCAGCTACAAAAATATATATAATTGTTTAATATGGGCAAGCAAATTTGGGATAAATAGTTAGGAAGTCCTCCAATATACCAGATAAAATTATTACATAGTTGATTGTACAATAGACAGGGAGGTCTAAAATCTATTTATTTCACAGGCAATAATATAGTGTACAAATGACTTAAAAAAAAGGCCATGATAAAAGCTATGAAAGAAAAATCTATGATAACTTTTGTAATAATAGGTATTTGTCTGGTCAGCATAGTAGCCTGATTTAGGCAATGTGATGTAGTCATTGTGCAAATTTGCCTTAGATATATGTACATCTGACAGGTTAGTAAGGCTGATCTACTACCCAAATATTCAGATTGTAAACTCTGTGACAATCCTTTAATGCATTCACTAGAACACTATATTGTTGAATGTGAAACCGCGAAATTTTTTGGACCTCCTGTCCTATTGTTCCACCAACTGTATAAATATTTCATTGAATCTGGTGTACTGGACGACTTCCTAACAATTTATCCAAAATTCGCTTGTCCATTTTAAGGAATGAAGAACAATTTTATTTATATTATTTTTAAGCTGCATCTCTTACGCACCCATTCCTGCCCTTGTGTGGCAGTGCACAGTAAAAAATTGTATTTACATATTCGTACATTGAAATATTAATTGTAACCATGATAAATATATATGGTTCAGCCTACAGTTCAGACCAATTGGCTTGCTTGACCCTCTGTCCTATGTGACAGTGAATACCAGCATTATCCTCACTCTAATAAAACTTAATTGAGTTCCTCAGATTAGGCAAAATTGTAATTAAATCTTGTCAATAATGTTAATAATAATGGGCATAGGGTCCACTCGATGGTTCACTACGGCACGTCCAGGATGCACCACTCCACGACCAAGACACACTGCTCCACATCCGTCACTCACTTCACTAGCATCACCGGTGACCACGCCCTCCATCCACTCTGCATCACCAGGGTCCAACGGAACGCCCACACACACCCGAATCAGGCACCATCACAAGGACCTCCACAGGACCACAACGCCCATCCCACTTATTAACATTTTTATTGACAAAATATAAAATTTTGCCTAATGGAAGTAATTCAATTAGGGATTATCACAGTGAGGTGCTGCTCCAATTCACTGCCACACAAGATTGACGATCACACGCAATAGGTCTAAACTGTAGATTGAAACACATACGTAGTTCATGATGTTACCATCTAACAACATCATATATTATACATGATTTAATTTACGAATTTGTAATGCAACCACACAAGGCAGGGATGGATTCATATGAGATACAGCTACAAAAATATATATAATTGTTTAATATGGGCAAGCAAATTTGGGATAAATAAATAGGAAGTCCTCCAATATACCAGATAAAATTATTACATAGTTGATTGTACAATAGACAGGGAGGTCTAAAATCTATTTGTTTCACAGACAATAATATAGTGTATAAATGACTTAGCTTTAACGGTTTGTCAAAAAGTTTACAGGCTGAAAATTTTGGTAGTGGCTTAGTCTCGCTTACTTGCCAATTGTGCCTGCAGTCAAGGCGAATTCGCGCCATGAATTCACATGGTCTTGTCCGACTGCCTTACTGACCATGCAAATACCTATTACAAAATTTGTCAGAGATTTTCATACGTCAACTTTCAGATATTTGGCCATTTCTTAGTTCTAAATCCAGCTGCTCAGTGCATAAATTAATCAACTGAGCAAGCACAACACTCAGTACCTTAATGTCTCGTGTAGCTTGTAATATGGAACGAGACTTAGCAATTATAACACATTTTATATAAAAATTTGTGTGGATCCCAGTCCATGCTACTAGAAAGCACGATTTTGTAGATCGGTTGACCAATAAAAGCAGGAAGAAAAACAGACAATGACTTTCAACCACCGTCCGTAATTTCATGATCCATGTGAACCACGGCGGCATTCAATGGGGCGTTGGGGGAATCAGACTCCCAATAAATATATTCCCGGTCCGCTTCCTCCACTCGGAATGCAAGTGGAGGAAGCGGCCCTGAAGCAGGTGGGGATACCTGTAGCAGGTATCCACATCTAATGCAGGTACTCGGCTGACCAGTATAGACAAAGTACAAGCTGGTGTAACCAAACACCAACACACAACATAACGTTACTAGCTCCATTCCAGCAGTACACCCGCCATTATAAAGCCCCCCCGCCCCCTCCTCCATTGGCTAGGCCAAAAATAAAGCTGTTCAGCCGAATATCACCCCACTGTACCAAACTGCGCCATGACACTACCGATTACCTTGTTATCCATTTTTAACGGCGCATCACATGCTAAAACATAATTCAACATTGTACTTACGTGGCAAAGGTCCGCCTGTCCACTCCCATGAGGCAAGGAGAACGGTCTTGTCGTAATCTTCTTAGAAACTACAAAAAAGTGACACGAGTTTGGTCACCAGACGCCCACTCTTCAACAGCTGGATACCGAGCAGTTACTCAATGCGACCATGAAGCACATTGTTCAAAGTCTTTATTTATTCAAACTGGACTCACAGTCCAAAGTCTTTATTTATTCAAACTTGACGCACAGTCCAAAGTCTTTATTAATTCAGACATGAAGCACGTTGTCTAAAGTTTTTATTTATTCAAACTTGACGCACATTGTCCAAAGTCTTAATTTATTCAAACTTGACGCACATTGTCCAAAGTCTTAATTTATTCAATCTTGACGCACAATCCAAAGTCTTTATTTATTCAAACTTGACGCACAATCCAAAGTCTTTATTTACTCAAACTTGACGCACAATCCAAAGTCTTTATTTATTCAAACTTGACGCACATTGTCCAAAGTCTTAATTTATTCAATCTTGACGCACAATCCAAAGTCTTAATTTATTCAAACTTGACGCACATTGTCCAAAGTCTTAATTTATTCAATCTTGACGCACAATCCAAAGTCTTTATTCAAACTTGACGCACAGGCCAAAGTCTTTATTTATTCAAACTTGACGCACAGTCCAAAGTTTTTATTTATTCAAACTTGACGCACATTGTCCAAAGTCTTTCTCTATTCAAACTTGAAGCACATTGTACAGTCTTTATTTAAACTTGAAGCACATTGTACAGTCTTTCTTTATTTAAACTTGAAGCACATTCACCAAAGTCTTTATTCAAACATGAGCCACACTGCCCCAAGTCTTTTTTCAAACACGAAGCACATTGTTCCAAGTCTTTCTTTATTCAAACGAGAGCCACACTGATCAAAGTCTTTTTTCAAACACGAAGCACATTGTTCCAAGTCTTTCTTTATTCAAACGTGAGCCACACTGATCAAAGTCTTTATTCAAACATGACGCATATTGACCAAAGTGCCTGGTCGACGATCGGGCCGCGGGGATGCTAAGCCCCGGAAGCACCTCAAGGTAACCTCAAGGTAAGTCTTGATTTATTCAAACTCGATGAACATTAACCACAGTCTTTCTTTACACCAACGTAAACCACATTCATCAAAGTCTTCCACAGTACACTAAACACATCCAGAGAGCTCTCCAGGCTGAGCCGAATTCCATTTCCGTGATAAAGAAATTAGTGTAGAGGAGCCGAGCAGTGTGACCACGGAGTACACACACACCCCCACCACACATCCACCTCCTACACAAGCCAGGGCAACACTGACCAGATGACAGGTAACAGGGACAGCCAACTGCCCCGGACTACACAAAAATGCTACTGCCTCTGTCCTGCGCCGTCTGGTGATTAGCGCCCCGAACTAACGACTAGTGAAACTCGTATATTCATTTTTTATACGTTTAAATAACAACATGCATATATTTTATATATATATCTATACACGTAATATCTATATCTATCTATCTATAATATATATATATATATTTTATAGATATTATAGATATTATATATATATATATGTCGTACCTAGAAGCCAGAACGCACTTCTCGGCCTACTATGAAAGGCCCGATTTGCCTAATAAGCCACGTTTTCATGAATTAATGGCTTTTCGACTACCTAACCTACCTAACCTAACTTTTTCGGCTACCTAACCTATAAAGATAGGTTAGGTTAGGTAGGGTTGGTTAGGTTCGGTCATATATCTACGTTAATTTTAACTCCAATAAAAAAAAATTGACCTCATACATTATGAAATGGGTAGCTTTATCATTTCATAAGAAAAAAATTAGAGAAAATATATTGATTCAGGAAAACTTGGCTTATTAGGGAAATCGGGCCTTGCATAGCAGGCCGCGTACGACGTTCTGGCTACTAGGTACAAGATTATATATATATATATATATATATATATATATATATATATATATATATATATATATATATATATATATATATATTAGTATATTTTGGTAGCAGTCTTTCCTGTAGACATATATTATTAAATATGACCGAAAAAGTAAGATCAATAATTCTAACACGAATCTATATATATATATATATATATATTATATATATATATATATATATATATATTATATATATAATCTATAATCTATAATCACCTTGCCCCCCTCCCCCATTCATTTCCTCTATTCACTCGTCTCCTCTCCATATCTCTCTCTCAGAAAATTTAATATTGAATTCCAGTTCATCGTTTGTTATTTAAGAACACTAGAGATCCAGTCAGCTGCGTTTCACCGATTACGTGGGTAGGAACTAACTATCCCCCCCCTCCCCCGGGCCTCTGTCTGACCATATAGGACCGACGCCGACCAACCTATTTCCGTTCCGTACATCAGCCTATTCACCCTGAAAATTTGGGTGTGGCTAGCACCAAGCATCTGACCTTCAACCATGGATAGACAGACATTGCCTCGTGTAGGTAGAGGCTATAGGGTTACCCCGAGTCTCTATCCCCCATCCCCCCACTCCTCCCTCTGCTTGGGGTTAGCCTCACCCAATGAGCAGAGGGAATGGTATGGGGTACAGGATGAACATAGGCTGGTCAGGGAGCCGGTCGGCCGAGCGGACAGCACGCTGGACTTGTGATCCTGTGGTCCTGGGTTCGATCCCAGGCGCCGGCGAGAAACAATGGGCAGAGTTTCTTTCACCCTATGCCCCTGTTACCTAGCAGTAAAATAGGTACCTGGGTGTTAGTCAGCTGTCAAGGGATGCTTCCTGGGGGTGGAGGCCTGGTCGAGGACCGGGCCGCGGGGACACTAAAGCCCCGAAATCATCTCAAGATAACCTCATGCAACCCGTTCTCGCAAATTTAATAAGTCAATACTGACTTATTAAATATGTGCATAGGTGACATACTTAACATAATAGATACCCTTAAAAAGATTCATAGAAAACACCGACCTTACCTAACCTTGTTAGTATCTTAAGATAAGCATCTTATTGCATCGTAATTACAATTATTACCTAACCTATAATAGGTATAGGTTAAGTAATAATTGTAATTACGAAGCAATAAGATGCTTATCTTAAGATACTAACAAGGTTAGGTAAGGTCGGTGTTTTCTATGAATCTTTTTAAGGGTATCTATTATGTTTAGTATATCACCTATGCACGTAGTTAATAAGTCAATATTGACTTTACGAATTTGCGAGAACGGGTTGCCTCATATGAGAGGACAGGTCGAAGCCGCTACAGAACTCTACGGATCGAGGCTGCCATATTTCAATACCTGATCAACCAGGAGGCCTGGTCAACGACCGGGCCGCGGGGACACTAAGCCCCGGAAGCACCTCAAGGTAATCTCAAGGTAACCTCTCCCTCTTTCTCTTTCTCCCTCCCTCCCTCCCTTTGCCAAATCATAGGTTGGCAAAGTAATCGCGCAATGATTGGAATTAATCGTCGCGACAAAATAACACATGCATAAAGTACAAAAATATGAAAGAAGAAAAGATGATATACAAGTGACTTCTACTTAAAGCTGTATTTATATCACTTTTTTCGCTTTTAAGAGTCAGTACTGTCCAATCACTTGGATTGGTCGGTTCAGCGACGGCTTTTTCATATGCAGGTCGGTGTTCGATCCCCCAATGGTCCAAGGACTTGGGAACCGTTCCTTCCTTCTTCCTTATATCCCAGCTGCTATCCTGTCCTAAGGTCTCAGCTGCTATCATGTCCTAATATCCCTCTCCCGTGTCAGATAGCCTAGCTGGCAAATCGCTTTCTTCTAATAATTATCTAAGGGCAAATACAAATTATTATTTTCGAAAACAATAATTCTAATGAGGATATCCACGTTAACGAAAGAGTTTAATGTCGGTGTAAGTTAGATAATCATCATACCGTAAGTTTAAATGACAAATCTCAACATTTCTGAGAATATATAGGTTGAAGAGGTTTGTGACATGGAAAAACAAACCGAAACTGTTCCTGTTTTCCGCTGGTTATAACTTGTAATAAAGTTGTTACATCTTGGCTTAACGTGTTTATGACGTATTAGAACGTTGTTACAACGTGCTATATTGGTTGTTATAACTGATTAGGAGGTGTTAAAACTTGTTCGAACGTTGTACCAACGTCGTAGTTTCGGTGTGTGTTTGGCGGGTGGGTGCCGGAATACACATGACAGCAGCGCAGTAATGTGCCATAAATTACAATATATATTACAGTAATGCGTCTGCATCACGCATTACATTGTATTAAGCTAGTGGGGGTTATACTACAAGTCCTCGCCACACCCTCAGACACGCCAGCCTGCTCGCCGGGGCAGCAGCTGGAGTACCAGGTCGCCCATCACGACACGGCCAACATAACTTGTCGGGTGGACGCCGTACCGGACAACGTCACTTTCACCTGGAGGTTCAACTCGTCGGGTTCGCTGCTGGAGCTTGGGGAAGGTCGGGCGGCCTCGTGGGGAACCACCAGTGTCCTGCCCTATACTCCAGCCTCCCCGGGGGACTACGGGCTGCTTCTCTGCGCTGCCACAAACAGCATTGGAACCCAGCACTTACCCTGTGTCATCAATGTTACGGCGGCTAGTGAGTGGTAGTTGCTTTCCCGTGTCTCGTTAACTCAATTACTTGGGCTGGACGGTAGAACGACGATCTCGCTTCATGCAGGTCGGTGTTCAATTCCCGACCGTCCAAGTGGTTGGGCACCGTTCCTTCCTTTCCCCGTCCCATCCCCAAATCCTTATCCTGACTCCTTCCCAGTGCTATATAGTCGTAATGGCTTGGCGCTTTCCCCTGAAAACTCCCTCCCTCCCCGTGTCTCGTTAATCACCACGTCCTGTTCAACAAGGGTCAAATGCTTGTTAATCCAGCAACCCTTCCTCAACCCTGGGGCCAGATTCACGAAAGCACTTACGAACCTGTAAATCTTTTCTCAATCTTTGGCGGCTTTGTTTACAATTATTAAACAGTTAATGAGCTCCGAAGCACCAGGAGGCTGTTTATAACAATAACAACAGTTGAATGGGAAGTTTTCATGCTTGTAAACTGTTTAATAAATGTAACCAAAGCGGTCAAAGATTGAGGAAAGATGTACACGTTCGTAAGTGCTTGCGTAAGTGCTTTCGTGAATCTGGCCCCTGGTTTGTTAAACCGGCTGCCCCCAGACTCATTCATCGATTTTAACATACTGTGAATTCAAAATTGGTTTTCTTTCATGTAAAGTTAATATTATTATGTATTAAAATTTTATGCATGGGAAGGCATACTTAGGTGTTTAGGTTCTGTTGGCGATTATTTGTGTTTGTAGTTTGTGAATGGAGCATTTGGCAACCCGTCCTCAGGCCAAGTCCATTCCATCCAGCTGTCTACCCCAAAGACGCATTCATCAATTTTAACATGCCGTTCATTCCAAATAGAAATTTTCTAAAATATAAATTAATATTATTATATATGAGCATATTGTGCATATTTATGAATTGGTTAGGTTAGGTTAGGTTAGGTTTAGGTGTTTAAGTTCTGTTGGTCAGGTGTGATATCAACCCCCAGATCTTTCTCTGGTCCTAACTCTTGAAGGATTTTCTCTCCTATCTTGAGGTTATCTTGAGATGATTTCGGGGCTTTAGTGTCCCCGCGGCCCGGTCCTCGACCAGGCCTCCACCCCCAGGAAGCATCCCGTGACAACTGACTAACACCCAGGTACCTATTTTACTGCTAGGTAACAGGGGCATAGGGTGAAAGAAACTCTGCCCATTGTTTCTCGCCGGCGCCCGGGATCGAACCCGGGACCACAGGATCACAAATCCAGCGTGCTGTCCGCTCGGCCGACCGGCTCCCCTAGCTGGTACCTTGTGTTTGGCCTCCTGCTCCCTGCGCCTGTCTTCATCACTTTGCATTTGATCGAGTTAAACTCTAATAGCCATTTGTTGGACCATTCCTTCAGTCTGTCCAGATCATTCTGTAACCTCTTGCTGTCCTCCTCCTCCTGCGTCCTTCTCATAATTTTAGCATCATCAGAAAACATTGAGGAATGAATCTATATCTTCTGGAAGATCATTCACGTATATCAGAAACAAGATAGGTCCAAGTACAGAACCCTATGGAACTCCGCTTGTGATATCAAGTCAGTCTTAGGTCTAACCCCTCACAGTAACTCCTTTTGTTTAGGTACTCCCTTATCCATTGGAGCACCTACCACTTACTTCAGCTTATTTCTCCAACTTATTCAACAATCTCTTCTGGGGTACTGTGTCAAAAGTTTTCTGACAGTCCAAGAAAATGCAGTCTACCCATCCTTCTTTTTCTTCCTTAATGATTGTTGTTTGGTCATAGAATTGTATTAAACCTATGAGACACAACTTGCCTTCCCTGAACCTATGCTGGTGACGTGTTACGGCTAGTGTTATCTAGGGATTACAGTCATCCGTTGGCTAGTGTTATCTAGGGATTACAGTCATCCGTTGGCTAGTGTTATCTAGGGATTACAGTCATCCGTTGGCTAGTGTTGTCTAGGGATTACAGTCATCCGTTGGCTGGTGTTATCTAGGGATTACAGTCATCCGTTGTCTCACGTTCTTCATGTGATCCGCAGAACCACCGGACCTGCTGGAAGGCTGCGTTATCCGGAACCAGACGACGCACTCTGTGTTCGTGTCATGCAAGGGCGTCCCCACTGTTCTGCCCCGCAGCTTCAGCATGGAGGTGGGTTTCACTGCGTCCAGCGCCTACCTTTCTCCGTAGGTCCTCTTCGTCTTTGTTACGTGTGTGTGTGTGTGTGTGTGTGTGTGTGTGTGTGTGTGTGTGTGTGTGTGTGTGTGTGTGTGTGTGTGTGTGTGTGTGTGTGTGTGATTCTTTTTTTATCCGGGCTGGCCGACGACACATTTGCTCATTTTGTGAGGACTGTGTTCTGTTTCTGGGTTAATGAGCCTTGTGTAAATGTATAGGATTATGAAATGTTTTTTTCTAGATACAAGCATCATTGTGATGTCTCTTCCTTCTACAGGTGAGTATCTCCGTGCTGCCAACATCTGGTTCTTCCGTTAAAAAGATCTTGTGTTTCTGGGTTAAGATGCCACTGGTGTAAGTGGGCTATCTGCTTCACATAGGAGTCTCTGGCACCTCTTTCTCCCGCAAGAGCTCAAGGGATCCTTACTTGGTATTGTCTATTGGTAAATGTTCTGCTGTTTTGGGGGCACAAATGCCCCTTGGCATAGATGGGATTCTTTGGATAGTGGCATCAACTGGGTATCCTTGCTTCCTATCTACCGCAGGTGAGGAACTCTGAGGACCTGCACTTAGTGACGAAGGTGACCAACACGACGCCACAGTTCGTGGCATCTGGCCTGGACCCGGGCACGGCTTATACCCTACATGTAGCCGTCCAAAGCCCTATGGGGGCCTCCGCTCCGATCAAGCTCCAAGCTTTCACCGTCAAAACAGCCGAGAAGAGAATGGGTAAGGAATGACTGTAGTATTTAGTGGTCAACAACCTGTCCTCTAAAAAGAATGTCGTTTTTGGCCGTTTGGCCAAAAAGCGACGTTTGGCCGAAAGGCCGAAAGCGTATTCGGCCATACGCTTTCACCGTATGGCCGAATATGGACGTAATTTGAAAATGAAAAAAATATATATATATTTTGGATTTTTTTTTTCAACAGCAGTAAGTTAAGGGTCCTCTGATAGGTTAGGTGGGCAGGAAATTCTCATAAAGTTTCAAAACGTTATGAAAAATGTTAATGGAAAGAATCCTCTTCTAACCTTACCGAGTAAGCCGGACGACTCAAACAGAAAACAGAACAATATGTCACTTTTGTGAGTCGATTTCATTTCAAATTACGTCCAAATTTGGCCATAGTGCCGCGCATACGAGCCAAACGTGACGTTATTTTTAAGAGGACGGGTTGATACAACACCCATTGTAAAGCGGATCTACCAAGAACCGTTCCGTCTTTAACTGAATTGCAGACAAATACTCTGACGATGCAGCTCGTCCTCCTAAGACTTCCCAACGTCAAGACATTGTCGTACTAAAAAGTTTTTATCCTAACTTACCGGAGGACACGGGAGACATCTCCCGTCACGCAGGGTGCAGTCGCGCCTCCACAGATCTCCAGTATCATCTCTTGATACTGGTAATGGCTCAAAAGGGCCACCACTTACGGGCTATTCATGCCCGTGCCACCTCTTGGGTGGCTTAATCTTTATCAATCAATCAACTTACCAGAGGACCCAAAACAGAAAACGGGACAGAATGTCAATTTCGCGAGTCGCTACCATATTCTAGTACGACAACTTTTGGCCTTGGGTTGAGTATACGTCAAAATGCGACGTGCTATCAGGAGGCCGCGTTGAACGATGAGCGGCTGAAAATATGTCACATTCAAAGTTCTAAACGAAACCAAAGACAAAATCTAATTTGTTTTAGAATATTGTTTCCTAAATGACCAAAAGCCTTTACTGGTGTTAGGCTTAATGTTATTGCTTGTTAGGGCCACTCTCGCTCTCATTCTCTCTCTCTCTCTCACTCCTCTCCTCCACTACTCTTGCTCTGCCTTCCTCTACCGCTCATGACTCCCTGTTCTAATCTCACAAACACACCCTCTCACACACACAGTTATATGACAAAGAGTGCTGGGAAGACGGGACACCACGAGCGTAGCTCTCATCCTGTAACTACACTTAGGTAATTACACTACCTACCTCTCACACACACATACACCCTCTCTCTCACACATACACTGCCTCTCACACACACCTCCCATACCCCCCTCTCACAAATTCCCGTCCTGTGAGAGACATCTCTCACCGCCTCACACACACACACACACACACACACACACTACCTCTCTCTCACACATACACCCTCCCTCTCTCACACACACCCTCCCTCTTACTCACACCTCCCATACTCCCTCCCACAAATTCCCGTCCTGTGAGAGACATCTCTCACCACCTCTCTCACACACACACACACCTCCACAGGCTTCAGCGAACCGGCGGAGGAGGTGCTGGGAGTCTCTCCTCTCATCGCTGTGGTTGCCGGGTCGGCCGTAGCTGTTGTCATCACCGTAGTGGTGATCCTGGGCCTGGCTATCAAGCACTGTCCCCGGAGGAGACCCTCGCAAGAGGTGCCTGCCTACGCTCATGGCTCCCTGGTGTCCGACACCTCCCCGAAGGAGACAGTTAGTACCTTCAGTAGACCCTCGCCGGCTTCCGAAGACCGGAACCCAGACCTCATACCTCTCAAGGAAGGTAAGGAACATGTTTAAGTTGTTGTTGTTAAAGATTTGCTACCTGGAACAAAATTCCAAGTAGCACGGGCTATGGTGAGCCCGTAGTGCTTTATGTTTAAGTGTGTTGATACTCGATCATATCCAGTTGAGCGCCAGGGAACTATCAGGGAAATGCGCCAAACCACTACGATTATATGGCACTTGGAAGGGGTCAGGATAAGGATTAGGGACGATTGGAAGGAATGGTGCCCAACCACTTGGACGGTCGGGAATTGAACGCCGACCTGCATGAAGCGAGACCGTCGCTCTACCGTCCAGCCCAAGTGGTTGGGTAGAGCGGCATAGAATAAATAATTATCGAAAGAGGAATCAAATTGGGAAGATTGTGTAGCGTAGCTTCGATACAAATATTATCAAACACGCCAAGGATATATTATTTATATTCAAGGCACCTTTAAGTTAGCGAAATAATTTATTTGATGTTAACATAAGCAACTTCATAAGAGCGCCGTAATGAAAGCAGATATTTGAAGGGGATAGAAATAGCCTAAGCTACTCTATATCTTTGAAATGTATTTCTTTCTTATCTCAATAAACATACTTGAACTGATATTTGATACATTATTGTACCTGTGCATCATTCTGGACCCTTGTTCAGATACTTTGTGATCTCAGGGCGGCTCAGCTTCTCAGTTGCATGGAGTTAAGCTTGGGGATTATAGTGTAATTTAAGCTTACTAACATAAACATTATAGACACGTATGTGTACCAGTGCACCCGTTCTCGCAATTTCTTTAAGTCAATATTGACTTAAAGAAATTGCGAGAACGGGTTGACTAGTGTGTCATTATGCGTGAACTTCTGCATGTAGCTACGTAACATCGGTTTATGAACCGGCCAGAGTGCGACTACCAGCTGGAGGAGCTGCGTGTACCCAGCTGCCAGGTGGTGGGCGGAGTGTCTTCCTGTCACCACCTGACCTCTCTGAGCACCGCGTCATCTGCGGTGGTCGTGGTGCCATCTGTAGGTGGTGGAACGACCACCTCCTGCCACCAGCAGCAGCAGCACCAGCAGCAGCAGGAGTGGGATGTCTACTACCAGCACCAGCTGCACCACCACCACCAACATCGCCACCACCATCACCACCACCACCAGCAGCCGGGGCTTCCACCTCCCTCCTTCACACACCACTCCTGCGAGGTTTGTCCCTCGTAATTACATCTCTAATTAAAATCTGGCAAGGTAGGATCATTAAATGCATATAGCACTCTCTTGAAGTGTTTCATTAGGCTACTGTCTTATTTATGTGATACACGTAGAACTTTACCTATTATTTATTCATTCCACCGATTTATTAACTCATTAACATTTCACTCACAAAATTGAATTCACAGTAACGTGAATAAATGGGACAATGTTGAAGCAATTCAATGGGTTCGAAATTCACGTCCCTGACAATACCACAGACTCGCTATGTCTCGCCATGATGTTGTCAACATCATGGCCAGATGTTCCATTAAACATTCGTGGAGGCGATGAGTCACAATAACGTGGCTAAAGTATGTTGACCAGACCACACACTAGAAGGGGAAGAGACGACGACGTTTCGGTCGGTCCTGGACCATTCTCAAGTCGATTGAGAATGATCCAGGGCGATTTGAGACTTGAGAATGCACAATCGACTTGAGAATGGTTCAGGACGGACCGAAAGGTCGTCGTCCCTTCACCTTCTAGTGTGTGGTCTGGTTAACAGCAGCAATGTTATTGATAAAGAAGTTACATGCTTCTGAATCTATCATAAACTTACGTAACAATAGTTATATGCAACCATCTTTTATTTTTTTGCTTTGCCATGCATTAGAACAATTCCTTAGGGACATTTACTTGCAGGGGCAAATTAGATACAGCAACAAGCTAATGTAGTTACATTGAATAATTAAAAACGCTTCAAAATTAACTTGGGAGTTTCTCTGGAACATTTTATTTATATTATTAAGGCAATTTTTTATTGTTCTTATTTTCTACCACAGACGTGGCCGCACATTTACAGTGCTAATCAGCATATTCTTCTCTCATCTTCAAGACAATGGTATTAATACAATTAAGCAAAAGAGAGAACCATCATTTGCGACAGTTTACTTGCAACAATAAATATAAACGTTGATAAACAGCTGAACAAATTTAAAATTCTTATAACCATTGTGTTGAGCCCAGCCCATCTTTATAAATAAAGGCCAAAGTCCATTCCATGCACCCGCCAAACCCCCCGTTTATGAATGAAAAATGGTTTACACACACGACTCATAACTGATGACGTTCGAACACTTCTTGAACATGTGCTTCGCTGACGAGTTTTGTTCGAACCACAACGCTGTAAATGCTCAGCCCGTCCTCCAAACAAAGATCCAAAAGTGATTCCATGCACCCGCCAAACCCCCTGTTTATGAATGAAAAGCGGTTTACAGGCGATGAGTCACAATAACGTGGCTGAAGTATGTTGACCAGACCACACACTAGAAATTGAAGGGACGATGACGTTTCGGTCCGTCCTGGACCATTCTCAACAATCGACTTGAGAATGGTCCAGGACGGACCGAAACGTCATCGTCCCTTCAATTTCTAGTGTGTGGTCTGGTCAACAAAAGCGGTTTACACACGACTCACAACTGCTGACGTTCGAACACTTCCGGAACAAGTGCTTCACTGACGACTTGTGTTCGAATCACAACGCTGTAAATGCTTCACCCACGTACTACAAATAGAAATAATCGCGAATCTAAACATCCCAACTTAACCTAACCAATGCCTAAATATGCTCAGCATGCTGATATATAACATTGTTATTTTATATTTGAGATTTTTTTCTGTTTTGAATGAACAGCATGTTGGAATTATTGAATGCGTCTTTGGGGTCGACCGCTGGATGGAATGGACTTGGTCTGAGAACGGGTTGCCTACCTGTTCAAATCTTGTTAACATTCAGTCTTAGAGTCGTCACATGTGAACAGATTCAAGAACCGTTCAAATGATAAACAGTTTTGTGGGTACTAAACTGGTGTCTTCCATAAATATAAAAAAATATAACTAAATAATTTGTAATAAATAGAATAATATAGAATAATTGTATAAATATATGATAGAGTATTTTTTCCAAAGCCACCTCAATACGTTCATTGATTTCAAACTACATTAAGGGCATTGGATCCTTTGATTCCCATACTTTTTCCTTACAATCAGTCCAGTCGATATTAATGCAATTAGTTTTGATCCTTTCTCTCTTCAAAGCATATTCTTGACAGCATTTTGGCAAATCTAACTTTCAAGTTACGAGGCAAATTGTGTACAATTATGGTTTCCTCTACTCGAGTTAGTACAGAGAATTTATTTCAGTAATAATAATTTAATTAAACATTTTTAATACAGTTTGGAAAGAATATTATTTAGAACAAGGTCAGACATGAGTATATTTTAGTGAGCTTTTCCATTGTTGAATTAATTTGCTAATTAAACATGTATTTATTTGTTATAATTTATTAAATTTATTTCACTTTATATATATATACGTGTGTGTAAATCACGAAAATTACATATTATATATACAGAATTTATAAATATATATCTTCATATTCTGTCTGTCTCTCTCTCTCTAACCACTTGGGCTGGACGATAGAGCGACGGTCTCGCTTCAAGCAGGTCGGCGTTCAATCCCCGACCGTCCAAGTGATTGAGCACCATTCCTTCCCTCCATCCCAAATCCTTATCCTGAGCCTTATATATATATATATATATATATATATATATATATATATATATATATATATATATATATATATATATATATATATATATATGCGAACAAGCCTGAATGGTCCCCAGGACTATATGCGAATGAAAACTCACACCCCAGAAGTGACTCGAACCCATACTCCCAGGAGCAACGCAACTGGTAACTACAGGGCGCCTTAATCCACTTGACCATCACGGCCGTCAAAAGGAAGTGATAGCCGAGGCTATTTGAGCCACTTCCCCGACGGCAACTCGGATGGTAATCTTGGGCATAGCATTTCACCAAATCACCTCATTCTTCGAGTTGCCGTCGGGGAAGTGGCTCAAATAGCCTCGGCTATCACTTCCTTTTGACGGCCGTGATGGTCAAGTGGATTAAGGCGCCCTGTAGTTACCAGTTGCGTTGCTCCTGGGAGTATGGGTTCGAGTCACTTCTGGGGTGTGAGTTTTCATTCGCATATAGTCCTGGGGACCATTCAGGCTTGTTCGCATTTGTGTTCCTCACGTGTGCCCCAAAGAATGAGGTGATTTGGTGAAATGCTATGCCCAAGATTACCATCCGAGTTGCCGTCGGGGAAGTGGCTCAAATAGCCTCGGCTATCACTTCCTTTTCACGGCCGTGATGGTCAAGTGGATTAAGGCGCCCTGTAGTTACCAACATATATATATATATGTCGTACCTAGTAGCCAGAACGCACTTCTCAGCCTACTATGCAAGGCCCGATTTGCCTAATAAGCCAAGTTTTCATGAATTAATTGTTTTTCGACTACCTGACCTACCTAACCTAACCTAACCTAACTTTTTCGGCTACCTAACCTAACCTAACCTACAAAGATAGGTTAGGTTAGGTTAGGTAGGGTTGGTTAGGTTCGGTCATATATATACGTTAATTTTAACTCCAATAACAATTTTTTTACCTCATACATAATGAAATGGGTTGCTTTATCATTTCAAAAGAAAAAAATTAGAGAAGATATATTAATTCATGAAAACTTGGCTTATTAGGCAAATTGGGCCTTGCATAGTAGGCTGAGAAGTGCGTTCTGGCTACTAGGTACGACATATATATATATATATATATATAACATATATATATATATATATATATATATATATATATATATATATATATATATATATATATATATATAATCCCGTATATCTAATCAACTAAATTTATTGTATTAAGCAATATTAGTTCTTTTAACAAAACAATTAACCTAACTGTGCAATTAGCTACATAACGCAACATTACTTCAACATATAGCAACAGTAGCCACATTAACCACAACATTAAACCACATTAACGACATGTTAACATTAACCACACACTATGGAGCAACGTTAGCCAGGCTGTTATCCATCATTAACCACACTGTCAAGCCACGTTAACCAGACTGTGAATTCATATAACCACGCTATAAGAAAACACTAACCACAACATTAACCACACTATTAGGCAATGTTAACTATTACATTGCCAACACCATTGACCATAGCAGTAACAGTGATTGTAGTGCAGCCACTGACAGTAGTGTGTCTGCCTGCCGCAGGTGCTGGGGGCGGCGCCACCATCTCACCAGGACCATCTGCTGATATCTGCGCATTATCCACCTCCGCCCCCCATGGCGGGCGGCGCCTATCCGACGCCGCCGCCTCATTTCCTGGCGTCAGGGGACACAACTACCTCTTCCTCGCCCCTGCTAGACCAGCACGCCCACCTCCGCCAGGACTACGAGGTAGAAGCCTTCCGTCACGAAAGCAGTGTATAGTGTGACTTGAGTCTCGGACGAGGCTTTTAGGTTCTTTTAATGTGGACTCCAAACGCAATTAGGTTTCGACTGATATCGACACCTTGTGGATTCCCGTGGATATAATATTGTTGTAAACACTTTGTGGATTTGTGATGGTATTAAACGCTTATCATCGACATCTTGTGGAGTCCAACTTGGCAGATCCAGTTTCAACGGACACAATGAACTTGTAAACAAAAATTGGGAGAAAAATGAATAAAATGTGCATACATTTCACCGCAAAAGAAATGGAGACTATTGCAGTATTTTTTGATTTGTTTACCTTCAGGCAAACATAAATCTTGTTTTCTCCTGTTGTGAAGTTTGTGTAATTGTGAAATATACATCATTTCCCTATTACACACACACACACACACACACACACACACACACACACACACACACACACACACACACACACACACACACACACACACACACACACACACGTACAGAGAAACATATATTCATCCACGTATCTGTAACAAGTCAGCCCACTATAAAATACCACACATGAAGATAATCCCTAACTCATCACATCACAACATTATAAAGCAAATCATCACACAAATCTATACAACAATACCGCAAAACACATAACACGCTACAATATACAACCACATACAACGAAACACAACACATCACAATACACAACCCCATACAACATCACAATGCACAACTTTAATCACAAAAATGCATGATAACGTATCAAGCAATGACATCATATACACTACACACTGGCCTGATTCATCACCTCACCACCCTCACTATAATTCATACAGGACATACCATACAACATCAAACTTTCCACCAATAGTGCTCCAGTATACACCTCGACGACTCGTCGCTTGCCCAATCTATATCAACACAATACATCATACTGTATCACACTGACATATCCCCCGTGAAAATTGTTCAGGCAAGGCAATAAATCACGCAAGGTTGGAGAATACAACACAGTCTTTCCTATACAATACAACACAGTCTTTCCTATACAATACAACACAGTCTTTCCTATACAATACAACACAGTCTTTCCTATACATCAGGAACGTAAAAAGTGAATATTAGAACACAATACAATGCAGCAGCAGCAGTACGTGATGTAGTGATTGATATATAATGTACTTATCATTTGCTCGAGTGAATCACATTGATGCGGCGCTGAAATAGAGATATTCCGTTGTTCTCAGGTCCTTTGGTTTCCAATAATATTACACTCAACTCTTTTAAAAACTTGAATGCACTTTAAACTCAGAGTACACTCCAAACTTGAGTGTACTCCCCCCCTATTATAGTACTTCGTAAAGCCTCGGAATTTGCTGACGAGTCAAAAATAACGTGTCTGAAGATATGGCGTATTTGGTGATTCTTCTCGTGGGTATATGTCGAGGCGCCAGCCAACCTTCGGTGATGGTAATACTGGGGTGATGGTCAGCGTGGCCACACACTAGTGTAGGCCACTACACCTGCTTGCTGCTGCCTCTCTGCCACTACTGCCTCTCTGCCACTACTGCCTCTCCCCACCAAACACAGTAGCCACATTTGGAGGCTTTTGATTGTTAGTGGTCAAAGTTTTGCCCAATAAGCTGAATTCCCTTAAAGGATTTTACTATTTTTTTACGGGTTTGTTCTTTTTGTTTACATATATATTATAATATTATATATATATATATATATATATATATATATATATATAATATTAAATGGATCTAAACATTCCCTCTAATGCGTTATGCGTGGTTTCCTCCGAGGCTATGGGTCCCCCTTCTTCCAGCTAGAGGTGGTACTCCCTTCTATATATATATATATATATATATATATATATATATATATATATATATATATATATATATATATATATATATATATATATATATATATATATGTCGTACCTAGTAGCCAGAACGCACTTCTCAGCCTACTATGCAAGGCCAAATTTGCCTAATAAGCCAAGTTTTCCTGAAATAATATATTTTCTCTAATTTTTTTCTGATGAAATGATAAAGCTACCCATTTCATTATGTATGAGGTCAATTTTTTTTATTGGAGTTAAAATTAACGTAGATATATGACCGAACCTAACCAACCCTACCTAACCTAACCTAACCCATCTTTATAGGTTAGGTTAGGTTAGGTAGCCTAAAAAGTTAGGTTAGGTTAGGTTAGGTAGGTTAGGTAGTCGAAAAATAATTAATTCATGAAAACTTGGCTTATTAGGCAAATCGGGCCTTGCATAGTAGGCAGAGAAGTGCGTTCTGGCTACTAGGTACGACATATATATATATATATATATATATATATAATTTATTTTTGAAGTTTGGCAAATCTTTCAAGATTTTTCACTTCACGAGCCGTACCTCAATAATCCCAGACATAAGCTGATTGGAATCTTGGATTAAACTTACGAACTTTAGTTAAGAAAGCCTTTTACCAAGGATAAAGGCTTAAATATACGACTGTGGCTTAGCTCTCTGTCTTCGGAAAGTCAGCTGAAGACTTTCTAAGACTGCTTTAATCAAATTAAAAGCGTTCTGGTATTATCTCCCTACCTGGTATCTAGGTGAAAGGAATTTGTAAAGTATTTTGTTCAGGGAAGTGAACAGGCGGAATGATAGGTGTAGCTGTGATCAATCTATGAGTAGCAGTCCAGTGTCTGAGTATCGTTTAGTCGATTGATTGATTGACGAAGATTAAGCCACCCAAAAAGTGGCACGGGCATGAATAGCCCGTAAGTGGTGGCTCTTTTGAGCCATTACCAGTATCAAGAGCTGATACTGGAGATCTGTGGAGGGTGCGACTGCACCCTGCGTGACGGGAGATGTCTCCCCTGATCGTTTAGTCGCTGTAAACATGTAAATAATTTTCATTCAAGGTGATGTAGATGACAATGGTGTGATGCAACCCGTTCTCGCACTTTCTTATAGTCAATATTGATTTATTAAATACGTGCATATGGGACATACTAATTTATTGTGAATATTTTAGTTTACCTTGAAAAGTTTCATAGAAAACACCGACCTTACCTAACCTTCTTAGTATATTAAGTTAAGCATTTTATTGCTTCTTAATTACAATTATTACTTAACCTATTATAGGTATAGGTTAAGTAATAATTGTAATTACGAAGCAATAAAATGCTTATATTAACATACTAAGAAGGTTAGGTAAGGTCGGTGTTTTCTATGAAGCTTTACAAGGTAAACTAAAATATTCACAATAAATTAATATGTCCCATATGGACGTATTTAATAAGTCAATATTGACTATAAGAAAGTGCGAGAACGGGTTGTGTGATGAGAAGCACGCTAGATGTCGCCAGCTGTGGTGAGTGACGTCAGAAGACGTAGAATGTGCTGGCTTAACAAAATGGGAATAGGAGAAATGGGTAGCCATGGATCAAAAGAAAATGGGGTGAATAGCTGTGGTCTAATAGGAATGGAGATGAAAGGCTGGAGAGTTGTGACCTAAAGGATGAGGCGACGGTAATTGACACAGGAAATATATATAATTTTAGCCAGTACTCTTTTGAAGCCAGTTCTTAACATGAGTCTGTTATTCTGATAAATGCATATTTTTGGGGGTATAGAAATATAATGCAGAATTTAATATTTTGTTTCAATACAGCACTGATATGCGAGTTATTCTCTTGAGGTTATCTTGAGATGATTTCGGGGCTTTTAGTGTCCCCGCGGCCCGGTCCTCGACCAGGCCTCCACCCCCAGGAAGTAGCCCGTGACAGCTGACTAACACCCAGGTACCTATTTTACTGCTAGGTAACAGGGGCATAGGGTGAAGAAACTCTGCCCATTGTTTCTCACCGGCGCCTGGGATCGAACCCGGGACCACATGATTACAAGTCCAGTGTGCTGTCCGCTCGGCCGACCGGCTCCTGCATCAAGATCTAAACAGATGACTAAAATAATGACACATTCAGTTATATACAGTTTCCCGATAGTAATGGAGATCTCAGAGCCGTAATGTACACCAATACATACACCAGATCCAAGAACAAACATTCCTTAGTCCGATTTTCTGGAACAAATTCAACCGGTGTTCAGTTTTGAAAGGAATATCATCAATAAGCCAAGTTAGTGACGGGAAGCCTGGAGCAGTCACCAGCAGTCACCATCGCTGTCTGTCACTTCTCACTTTCTCTACTAGATAAGATAATTTCAAAATTTAGATTTTTACTTTCAATACTTTTCTTTATTATTGTTAAGACTGCTAATATTAAAACTAATAATAATAATTAATAATAATAATAATAATGGAACAAATCTACAGGAGCCTTGATGACGGGGTTCGAACCTGGGCGTTGAGTGTTCCCAGACGCGCTCTAGTCAACTGTACCACCACATGGTCAAAAGAATTGCAACCTGCATAAGTTCGAATCCTCATCACGGCTCCTGTGTATTTGTTCTTAGATACATCACATTAATGTGATTTCTCTGTGTAATAATAATATTGCACAACGGCATCACATTAACATGGATTAATAAGATAATGAATTGGTGCTTAAGGATTCGAACTGGACTCTAATTACTCCCAAGCACCGTAAGATTAACAATAATAAGAATGATTGTTATTTTATTCATCTGGACACTAGGGGATTCGAACCTCATGCTCTATCGACTAGGCTATTGACAATTCAATAGCCTAGTCGATAGAGCTTTGGCTTCTCACGCGTTCTGTCCACAGTTCGATTCTCCTACAGCCCTGGGGCCAGATTCACGAAGCAGTTACGCAAGCACTTACGAACCTGCACATCTTTTCTCAATCTTTGGCGGCTTTGTTTAGAATTATTAAACAGTTAATGAGCTCCGAAGCACCAGGAGGCTGTTGATAACAATAACAACAGTTGATTGGCAAGTTTTCATGCTTGTAAACTGTTTAATAAAGGTAACCAAAGCCGTCAAAGATTGAGAAAAGATGTACAGGTTCGTAAGTACTTGCGTAACTGCTTCGTGAATCTGGCCCCAGCTGAATGAGATGTTTATTTCCACGTAAATGTGGATGAGAATTTATTATTATTAGTTATTATCTATTGTTATTATAAATATAATATTTACTGTTATTTTCATAGACGCTAATTTATATTAATTTATTATCTATTGTTTTAGAAGTGATGGAACGGTTGACGGAATGGTTTGGGCACTGCGCCTAGCGACCCTGTAGACAAGAGTGCGTGTAACGCTGATGAAGCTGTGATAGTTTCTAGAGCAGTCGAGGCCCGTCCTGAGCACGATTATATTCCCACCGGATGGAAGGAGAACAACCCCCCCCCCTTACACACACACACACACACACACACACACACACACACACACACACACACACACACACACACACCTACAGGTGCGTTAGTACAGGAGTACAAAGTGTAATATGACAAAGTGCTGGGAAGACGAGACACCACTACACTTAGGTACCTAACTACACTTGTGTGTGTAATTACCTAACTACACTTAGGTAATTACACACACACACACACACACACAACCGATGATGAGGTGGTGGAGGAGTGATGGTGGTGGTGGTGATGATGTGGTGGAGGCTGACTCCATACACAGTTTCAAATGTAGATATGATAGAGCCCAGTAGGCTCAGGAATCTGTACACCAGTTGATTGACAGTTGAGAGGCGGGACCAAAGAGCCAAAGCTCAACCCCCGCAAGCACAATTAGGTGAGTACAATTAGGTGAGTACACACACACACCCACACACACATCTACAGGAGCGTTAGTACAGGAGTACAAAGCGTTATATGACAAAGAGTGCTGGGAAGATGGGACACCACGAGCGTAGCTCTCATCCTGTAACTACACTTAGGTAATTACACACACACACACACACACGGGTCTTTCCAGCGGTGCTGAGTTGCCAATGGTGTCTCCCGAGTCCTGGAACAATGGTATTAGTACTGTGGTACAACAGCTCTTCCTGGCTGGCTTGGGGTATTGGGGGGCAATTCAAATAATGATTGAGTATTGAAACAATTTCTAATTAATACAAAGAGTTGTACTTACAAATTTCTGGCTCAAAAGAGGTTGTAGGAGTAACCCCATAATGACATCCTGTTTGAAACAATTTGTGCCGAAGATAATGATGCACAGAATCATTCACAATCATTCACAATCAATATGAATCTCAGTTCAGGACTTGTATAATACCTGTGTGATTGGTCTGAACTCTCCTTAAGTGAATGGTTTACTCCCGCTGAGTGGTTCTTCGATCATAAGTGAATACTTTAGTCCCCCCTTGAGTGATCTCCCAATCATAAGTGAGTGGTAGTCCTTCCCCCCCCCTATCCGTGAGTGGTAAGACTCCTAATCTCAGCGAGTAATTCAGCCGTCAGCTAATCTTTGTTTGTGGTATACAAACCAAAATTTGAAGAATCCAATCAAGAATACCAATCTTGATTGATTGGTAGACTAAACCCTTGAGAGATGTGGAATACCTTTCGTCATTAAGTAATCCCATACTCTTAAGAGTTAAGAGAGTGATCTTACACTTTTGAGAGAGTGGTTTTCCATCCAAGAGCGAGTGATGCACCTTACTTGAGTGAATAATTTACTACTCTACAATGATTCATCTACCACCTGAGAGTGAGGGATCTACCACCTTTGAGTGAGTGATCTACCACCTGAGAGTGAGTGATCTACCACCACTGAGAGTGATCTACCACCACTAAGAGTGATCTACCACCACTGACAGTGATCTACAATTCTAGAGGATCACTTACCTATGAGTGAGTGATCCACAGCCCTGTAGTGAGTGACCCATAACTGTTGAGTGAGGGATCTACCACCCTTGAATGAGTGATCATTCACTCACCCATGAGGAGTGAGTGATGCACAACCGTTGAGTGTGGGAGTGCTCCATTACTCACATCTTGCGCATCTAACTACCCTTGCGTGAGTGATCCCAAGCCTTTGAGTGAGTGATTTACCACCACTGAGTAAGTTTACAAACTAAAAATGAGTCTCATTTATACTTCAGTCACGCAGCGTCAGTCCAACATATACAGTATTTTCACCGAGTTTAACTTTAAAATAGGCAAAATGTCACACAACATTCACTCCCCTAGCAACATTAACCAAAGCGACATCAACCACCATTGTAACCACAACCAAAGCGACATCAACCACCATTGTAACCACAACCAAAGCGACATCAACCACCATTGTAACCACAATCTCTCTGCCAAGGCTGGTGTTGTAGAAATGTCATAAGTCAAATGTTTATGTAGGATTTGTACAATGTTTTCTATGGAGCAATCAAAGAAAATGTTTTAAATTTATGTTTTATTTCCCTTTTAGAAATATAAATGCCCAATGTGTTCCATCTGTTAAGTACTTAGAACTTTTTCAGTGTCATTCTAACGTCCCTGTGGCTCATTTGGGTACGCAGTTTCCACCTGTGTCCCCTTGTTCGCGTACCACCCGTGTTAAACTGTTTATCTTTATCTACCTTGTCAAGGGTATATAAAGATTATCTTTATCTACCCTTGACAGTGATCTACCACCACTCTCAGGTGATCTACCACCAGTGATCTACGAGAGATAAAGATTATCTTTATCTACCCCATCAGTGAAAATTAATGAAACACGGCGAGTAAATATGAGTGAATGAGTGTAGCCAAATGGGAACAAGTGAGTGAATGAGTCAGAAAAAGAGAGAGTGAATAATAAAAGGAGAATGGAAGTGAGTAAGAAGATAAAGTGTGAATGAGTTTTAAAATGAGTGTGTGACAAAAAAATGAGAGTGAGAGTAAGAAAATAAGTGGTAATTAATGATTAAGAAAATGAGTGTGAGTGAGTGAGTGAATGAGTGAGTATTAGCGGTGTTGGAAGGCCCAGCCGGCCAGGGTAACAAGCTGAGACACGCCTCTAACTGCCTGTTGGGCTGTCTCTGGCCTCCGGGAAAAGTTGTGTTGGAGTAAATTCAATTTTGGCCGAGTTAAAGTGTGTTGGTGCGTGTCTGGTGAGCACAAAGAGGTGGGGGCAGAGGTGGAGAGTGGTGAGAGTGGTGGAGAGGGGTGGAGGAGGAGTGAGAGTGGTGGAGAGAAAGATTGGTGGGTAGAAGGGAAACTGATAGTGAAGAGAAAATGAGTTGTGGGGGGAGGGAGGGAGAGAGATATATATATAGAGAGATATATATAGGGAGAGAGAGATATATATATAGAGAGAGAGATATATAGGGAGAGATATAGAGAGATATATAGAGAGATATAAAGAGAGATATAGAGAGAGATAGAGTTGTGTTGGAGAGATAGAGTAGTGGAGAGATGGAGGCTCCACCTTGGATCACATTAGCCATGACTATTGTCAAGACTCATCTAATTCATTACCACTTTTCCGTGACATTTTTTCTGCTCCAGTAACTTTTCAGCTACATTTCCAAAAACTTTCATATAAGTGGGAGTCCCCCAACCACTCTAAATTACCCGGAAATTGACTCGAAATTCTTCTGACTCAATGCCTGAGGCTACACTTAGATCCTCCTCCAAGAAGTAGAAGACACTTGAAGCATGTGGCTGTATAATTTCTTATAATTTCTTTTACTAATAATAATGATAGTATAATTTCCTCAATGCATAATTTCTTCCCTTCTCCACCTGCCTGCACCTCCCCCCATCAGCCAACCACTTGGGCTGGACGGTAGAGCGACGGTCTCGCTTCATGCCGGTCGGCGTTCAATCCCCGACCGTTCACAAGTGGTTGGGGCACCATTCCTTCCCTCCTCGTCCCATCCCAAATCCTTATCCTGATCCCTTCCCAGTGCTATATAGTCGTCATGGCTTGGCGCTTTCCCGACAATTCCCTTCCCTTCCCACCAGCCTCACTGCCCTTCTCTCACCTCATAAATAAACAGCTGCTGAGCTGCGCCTCACTTAACCAGGAGTTACAGTGCATACAGTGAACACTGTTTATTTCATATGAGTTTTACAACACTATGCATTGTGGGTTGACAACATTCTAAACATCATCAGCCTATCCTCATGTT